>NW_019416345.1:155977-182205 GCF_000390285.2 Anoplophora glabripennis | reverse complement strand
CATTTCGCGACTTTTTGTTTCGGCAAGCTGAATTTATCACTATAGATGCTAAATATTGTGTACAATAACATATTAGTTTCCACAGTCATAAAAATGGGGGGAAGATTGTTTACAGGGTGGTTCATTGTATAATTTCTACGTAAATTCACTTTTTTCGCTTATAACTTTTTTCCGTTCATTTCCACGAGAAAACAGTAGAGCACTTTTTTTTCGTGTTGAAAAGACCTACAAAACTAGCCCTCGAGCGTCAAAAAAATTGATTAGATCAGAAATTATAAACAGAAGAAGTTTATTTATAACTTTTGAATTAAACATTTATAAACTGCGTTATTATTACCAGAACGTTTTGGCATCGCATCCTCTCATTCCTTATCACTGTCTAATAACTCACACGAAATCTGGAATCGGTAATTTGAATAGTTTACAAATTATGGCCTTATAAACAAATTAACTAATTATTATTAGTCTGGACGATCCCGAGGATCTTCCACAATCATGGTAGAAGTAAAAGGAGGGAAAAGTAGGAGTAAAAAATTAAAAAAAAAATGCAGGTTGCAAAGGACCCCGCACTAAACTTATGGGAATTGGTTCCCGGTCAAATTGGCTGAAATTTCAGTATGTTATACTTCAGGCCATTCTGAACAAATGTCTCCATGGGCACACAGTCTGGAAATGCTCATATTCAGAGATACAGGGCCCCGAATGATTTTAAAACCCATGGACGCGCACGGGGAGCTAAACGGACACTCAAAAAAAGATAAGTACATATTCAGGCCAAAAAAGGCTGAAAACGCTATAATCGGGGTAAAATTGTCCGCTCTTTCCGAATTTGATACTAGTTTTGAGCTACCACCCTTCTAGGGGGTGGAAATGGGGGTTGAAGGGGAGGAAATCGCAAAAATAAAAAGTCAGTGAACAGGAGCATTTATAAGGGCCAGAATTGGTCAAACGGGGGACTTTTATATTCTCGGGCCTCCTGGCGAGCTCTCCCCCCCCCCCTCCCCACCCTCCGGGGTTGAGAGGGGGTGGAATTGAGAAATTACATGGGACATTGTTTGAACGGAGGGAAATAGTATTGGGGGGTTTTCTGGGTCGCTGATTCCATTTCTGAGGTCGGTTTTCACTTAAGGCCTGAGCAGAGCCCGATTCGTGGCCACGTTTTTCTCCTCTTTTGCTTTTGCCAAGGAGTGTTTGGTAGAGATGATGGTGCACAGAGTCTGGCTGTTGAAATGGACTGTTAAGTGGCCAGGGAACTGATCATGTTCCCGAAAACTCTAGGGTCTCGAAAAATCAGGGCCCGGAAAATTCCAGGGCCCTGAAATTCGGGAAAAAAAGTACTCGGTCCGGTCCCTAATTTTCCAGGACCGAACAGTTTTCCAGGCCACAAGCAGTTTCTTTTTGCTCCAAACACTTGCTTCCCGAAAAAGAGTTTTCAAAACCCCGAGTAGTTTTTTCCCCAATTTAAGTTTTCCGGTCCCTAATTTTCCAGGACCGAAGAGTTTTCCGGGCCACGAGCAGTTTCTTGCTGCCCCAAAAGCTTGCTTCCCGAAAACGAGTTTTCAAAACCCCAAATCCAATTTATACAGGAAAATTTAAAATAACATGATAAGTACCTATAAAAAATTTCCCTAGAGGGCGTCCCTACGGAGATAGGCCCCTAAAGAATATCCCTAAAAACCGATTTTTTTAATAACTTAAAATATTTTGTGTAATTTAATTATTTTTTTTATGTAGGACAACAATTTAAGACTCCTTAAAAATTGACCCACGAAAACAATTTGGCTTATTTGGTTTGCCAAGGACGGACTAGCTATAGCACAATAAAATCAATTTTTTTAGACCCATTACGATTAAGGCACAAAAATAATATTTTTAGATAGCTTGAACCTTAGAGTAAAAAAAGGCACTCTTGATTGATATCGACAAAATGAACTGTTTTCCAGAAAAAACTTGTTTTTGTTTAATATTATTTTTATTGCATTACAGAGAAATAAACCGATGAAATTTGCATTCTTTCTGTGCCTATCTAAAAAAATGTTACTTTTATTTACATTTGCTTTTTTCAGTACAGTAGAATACTACGAACTGTAACTGCCACACCTTCATTATATTTAAAATATTGCTCAACAAGGAAAACGTTTGTTCTTTCTGTACCGTTGCATTTTTAACAACCATGACTGTCAGCTGTCACGCTCTTTTCTTTTCGTTGGCAACACTTCACCACACAAATGGCGCAAAATTTTGAGACACCCGATAGTTCATAATAAGTAATTGTTATATTTTAGGGTTTTAATAAGTAGATTAAACTCCTGGCAGTTTGTCTAACAATAAGAGACAGCTTCTGTGAAGTATTCTTTAGTTAGCCCCATACAGAACTGTTTTTTTTTTCTTCTGCAGACCTTGTCTCAGCGTCCATCATCAGCTACCGAAACTTACAGAGTACACACACTGTTAACAATGAATAATAATTAAAATAGTGATGGTTCTATTGATTTTAGGTATTGCATAGGCTGTTATTAAAGCCAATTTTTTACATGATTATGTAAAGGATTTGTCCCAAATAGCACTTATCATCTCATTAACGTAACCGCAATTATCAAGGCAACAATAAAGCGTTTAACCACCAACAATCGGTACTACCCGGAAACCAGATTATTACGGGTTGTTCACCAAATTGGGCAATAATTTTCTGATTACTATTTTTAAAGTAACGGACTGATGATAACTAAAAATCTGCAAAGTCACAGAATAATAAATGTTCCTTTTTCAGTGGACAGATAAATATGTTGTTATTTTTCTAGTACTAATTTAACGCCATCTATTTAAAGCAGGGATGCACATACCGCGGCCCGCTGTCGATGTTTATGCGGACCGCCAACGAATTTTAAAAGTATTCTACTCGCCGCGCTCCGGTCCAAGCATATTATTACGAGACTAGAAATCTGTCGCATCAACTAGATTACAGATTCGCGAAACACGTCGATCCCCGAACAAAGTGGATGGTTCTCGATGTTTGGTAACTCGTATAAATACGACGCATCGCCGGCTACCGGGGCAGTTAAGTTTTGACTACGGATAAGCGAACGTTATACTGTTTGAGAACTGTAATCTGTGACGAGTAAATATTTCGTCGTTCGAACTTGGCTTTTACCGACTGTAACATATAATATTAATTTTGATATGGATAAACCAGGCCCCAGTAAGAAACGTAGTCGTAAGGTTGAAGATGAAAATCGACAGTTTCATGATATTTGGACCGAAAAATACTTTTTTATTTCATCGCATAACAAAATTGTCTGTTTAATATGCAAGAGTAGTGTTTCTATTCCGAAGGAATATAATGTGAAAAGGCACTATGAAACCCAGCATCCAACTTTTACCAAATTAACTGGCGAAAATCGAACGCAAAGAATTTCCACTTTACAACGGGAACTAATAGGCCAGCAATCTATGTTTACAAAACCAATTCAAGATGCTGAAACAGCCACTGAAGTTAGCTTTGAAATATCTCGAATAATAGCGAAAACTTGTCGGCCTTTTAAAGATGGTGAGTTTGTTAAGCAATGTTTGGATATCGCCGCAAAAAAAATTTGTCCGGAAAATGTAAAGAAGTTTGAAAAAATTCAGTTAAATCGGATGACTGTTCAAAGAAGAATTACCGCATTAGCAGATAATATAGAAGAGCAATTAGCTACGAAATCGAGAAGTTTTGAGTATTTTTCTATAGCGCTCGACGAATCTACAGATATAAGTTCAACTGCTCAACTATTAATATTTTTACGAGGTGTAACGCAAAATTTTGAAGTGAGTGAAGAACTGATTGGTATGAGTTCTTTGACAAGTCAAACCAGGGGAAGTGACATGCTCAAAGCTCTTCTAGAAAAATGTTCTATAATGGATTTGGATTTAACGAAAATATCTGGAATTACAACTGACGGAGCACCTTCAATGGTTGGAAGTACATCTGGGATAGTAACTCTGTTAAAAACATATTTACAAACTAAAAACATAAATACCAAGGAATTAATGCAGTTTCATTGTATTATACATCAAGAGGCCCTCTGTTCAAAATTATTGGGATTTGAAAATGTTATGAAAGTTGTAGTACCTACCGTAAACTTTATAAAATCACGAGGTCTCAATCACCGACAATTCAAACAATTTCTCGAGGATATTGAAAGCGAATATGGTGATCTCCTGTTTTACACTGAAGTAAGGTGGCTAAGTCGTGGGTTGACACTACAGCGATTTCTTAACTTGATTGAAGAAATCCAACTATTTCTGGCGGAAAAGAAAAACGACGTCCCCGAACTCGACAACCCTGATTGGCTGTGTGACTTAGCGTTTCTTGTAGACATCACAAATCACTTGAATGTCTTAAATACGCGACTCCAAGGCAAAGATCAATTGATTTCGCAGCTATACTCTCATGTTTCGTCCTTTCAATGCAAATTGAGTCTTTTCAGGACACAAATCAATTCAGCCAATTACGGCCATTTTCCGAACTACAAAAAAATTATGGAGAAGTTCAATAAAACTGACGTCAATTTCGCTCATGTTGAAAAAATTGATATTTTGATACAAGCTTTTGAAAATCGTTTTGTAGACTTCAAAAAAGTTAAACCGCTATTGGACATTTTCAGCAATCCTTTCAACATTTCACCCGAAAATGCGCCGGAATTAATGCAGCTGGAATTAATAGACATGCAAAATGATGATAATTTAAGAAACAAATTTAATGAAGGTAATTTACTCAACTTCTACCGTTGCGTTGATAAAAACGCTTATAAAGAGTTGCGAATAAATGCATTGAAATGCGCAAGCTTATTTGGATCGACGTATATTTGTGAACAAACGTTTTCAGTGATGAAACTTAACAAAACGAAAAACCGAAACCGTCTGGCAAATGAAAATTTGGAAGCAATTATACGTGTGGCTACAAGTAATGTGGAGCCAAATATAAAAAAACTTGTTAGTTCAATGCAATGTCATGCATCAAAATAATAAAACATGAAATATTACATTGTAATGATTACATAATTATTACAACAAACATTTTTGAAGGTTATTTTATTTTTATCATTGTATTTCATACTATTTAAAAATAAAAAATTTTGTGTTAATAAATATTGTTTGTAGTGGCCCGTCCTTGGCTTATATTTTTCCCGAGTGGCCCCTGTTCCCTATAAGTCTGTGCATCCCTGATTTAAAGCTCAACCTGACAGAACGTAATTCCTGAGGTAGACGGTAGTAATTTTCGCACTTCATTTTTGTTTCTTTCAAGTTATTTCAAATTTAATTGAACGTATGCTGCTAGGTGACGTTTTCGAGATAAATAAACCATGAAAAGACCATAGTAGATAATTGTTGCTAAAAGTGACAAATAAAAATAATTATTCAAATAAACATCTTATTAATTAAGGAATTAAAAGATTATTTACAATTTTAAATAAACATGTTTTCATTGAAATTGAACATCCTTATATGAACCTTTTTTGTAATCCATTAGTCTGCCATTTAAGTTTGTTCAAACAATTCAGATACACCTTATTAACAAAACAAAGTAGATTGTTACTTAAAATAAAAAAAATGACATGACTTCCGGTTAGACCGAAAACTGTATCTAGGGGCACCTCTTATACAGGGTGATTCACAACTTATCCAATAAAATTTGGGAATAGATGCAGCATGAAGAATGGAGTCAATATCGTAAAAACAATTTTTGCAAAATCCTTATAGTTTCCGAGAAAAAAATTATTGAAGTTGTAGTACTTTCCACCATTACATCGCTGGACAACTGTAGTCTCTAGAGTCATTCGCGTTGTACGCTTTACTCAATGCGCGTAGAGAGCCACATGGCCCCAGCGACTCCGAATCCAATTTTACAATTAGTAAATTGCGATAGTATTTACAACAGTTTTTTATTAGTTAGTGTCAAAAAATTGTTTACGTGTATAGCAACTAGGAGTTGATGGATATCGTTTTAATTTATGATGAAAATTGCCCTTTTTGATTTTTTTATCCAAAATTGTATTTGTAAGTCCCCCTGTACATCCAAAATCTTTTTTTGGATAAGTCCTGGATCACCCTATATGCAGATGGTGGCGGCATTATTTTGACAGATTCACAGTATGTATAATTACGTTATAAATTTGAAATAAATTTTCTTCAGAATAGTGTTTGCCATAAATTGTGTGTGTTTCACATAAATGGGGCCCTTTATTGAATGATTCGTTATTGTTCATAATTCTAATGAAACTTTTAGATATGATATAGGTACCCAATGTCGTAATTTGCTGCATCAGAAAATGGTTTCAAAATTTTGGCGAAGGCGCCGGTTACTAACAAACAAAACACAAACACCGCGTTATTCTTCATTACAAAAAGTTGTATAACGGACCCAGAATATAAAAATTCGTAATATATTTTGTAGTACCTATTATGTGAAAAATATTAGTCGATTTCAAATTAACATATTTTATTTATATAAAAACTTATTAATTTCTTTTCCTGATAAATTTACCTTTACCTTTATTCATATATATTTGCTGTACTAATAATTAAACGACCCAGAACTGTATACCTACGCCTCAAAAAAAAAAAAAACAAGGAAAACATACCTACTTATTGGAAAACGATTATCCTTTATAGGAACAGTGTAAGTGAATAATTTGTTTCAAGAAATTCATTACTCTATTCTAATTTTACCCTGTATTGAAGTTACCACAATTATTATTATTCTCTAGATTTGATATCTACAGTGCCCCCCTCCCCCCCCTCATCCTCTTTCAATACGAGAAGGCTATCCACTGCATTATACTTGTTAGCCCTGTCGCTCAGACTTCCGTATCATCAGAAAATATAATACCATGTCATTTTAACTATATCGTCAAAAACGTGTCACCAAATGACATTAAAATACTTCATTCACCATTTATCCGGGACGTTGAAACGTCTCTTATTAAACAGAAAAATTGTTATTGTTAAAAGATGGCCTTCTGGGATTCAACCCTGCTTGATTGTGAAACAAAACGTGCTAGAATTCATTTTGACTTTGACTATGGAAATTTAGACATATCAATTTTCATTTTCAGTACATGCTAACAAAATGTTACAAAGTATGTAAATTTGTTGTAGACATGATTGATTTATCTTGATTTCAGATTTTCGTCTCTAACCCTTGGCGAAAATTGAAAGTCCTAGCATTAAATATGCAATAAGAACATTACAATTTTGCACTATTTGTTTTCTATTATTAAGAAACTTTTCTTAACGTTCTTCTCATACATAAAGGGCACTTAAAAATTAGATATCTAAATTTCCAAAACAGCACATTTTATTTCACAAACACACAGCTGATATATTTCACCAATAACTTTTTTGTTATTATTACAGAAAAATTTAAAAATATTGTACTACAGAATTTTACAATTTATGTTTAAGTCTGTGATTGTAGTAGAAGGCAATATAGGTACAAGATGTCTGAGATAAGTGGGTTATTTCAAAGGAATAATAGAAAAAAATATTTTATAAGTTTAATACGAATGTAGGTTGTAGTAAAAAACATTACATTTTCTGAAATATCTTCGAGGATGTAATCTGACGAACCTTTGATAACTGGTTTGTCCGAGTGGAAGTAAAATTTAATTTTCTGAGGGAATAATTCTTAAAGAATAGCAAAATATCTACACCAATGATTTTTTGAAGTTTTGACCCAATACGTTGTATAGTCTTTCCGAAGTCAGTTGAACATGTAAAAAAACGCCTGGCAATAAAATTTAATGACGTCCCTAAAAAAGTTTTCTGCTAATGGTAAAAAATTATAATAATTTGTATATAATGTGTAGAAAATATCATTTGGCCAACAACATATTTTATTTAATAAATTAAAATTATCTGAATCACACCAAATTCCGCATTGTGCACTGCACTGCTGGGCAATTTGTGAACCACTTGTCAACAGCTGAGATTTATTGCCCAGTGGCCCAATGCAACTGTGTTTGGATTTCGTTTAACCGCGCACGCATTCTTCAACTGGTCGTATACATTTCTACCACCTCCACATTTAGTTCGACCAGCCCTGTATATGGGTATGGCTAAATAAATATGGGAACAAGAACTGCGTCAGCGACCGAGCCTGGTACATGCCGTCAACCTCTTGGTTCTTCAATTGATATCGGAAAGACTATACCTATTTGTAATTGTATTTTTAACAAAAAAATTTCGATTTACTTAACATTCAACAATATTAATAGATCTTTTTTAAAAGCACACTGAAAAAAAAAATATTAATTTTTTTTACAATATTCACAATTGTTAAAGAAAATGTCCATTTTTGATCGAGGTTTCCAAATAATTTTCCAATGTCAATTTAATAATTCAGTATCTGTATTTTCTACCGCAAATCTCGAATACTTACTGCGTTCTATAGCACACAAATCATTACCACCAGCTTTAATAAAAAAAGAAAGGTTTTTTTATTCTAATCTAACCCAAAAATCTTTTCTATACATATATTCGAAAAAATATTTTCTTTCATGTTTTTCTTTCTTTTTCGATATTTAACACTTTTTAATAAAAAATAAGGATTTTAAATATATTTTATTTTTGTGACTTTATATTGATCTGGCTGCATTTGATAGGATTTTTGAGAAACAGTCTGAATTTATTTTGCACGTTTGATTAACGTAATCATTATTTAAATAAAATTTACCTAAAGGTGTAATAATTTACGATATATAGGTATTTTCTTCAATATCTCCGAAAATTTCTAGAAAATTTCTAAACATTTAACAAAAGCTTTTTAAAAAATTTCAATACTTAGTTTTGTTTTATTTCAATATATGTAGTAATAGTAATATTATTTTAATTGTAGTAATATTATTTTAAATAAAATTTGTTGTTAATGTGTGAATTTTCAATATATTTCTTTCCGGTGTAATGATTGCGTTGTTTTCTGCAAAGAGCTCCCATCTCCCCTATCACCGATTCCGATATCTTATTCCCTTCTATCGTGAAATTCTCCGGGAGCGTTAGATACAGTTCAGCAAGTCGTGCGTGGACATTTAAATTCCTAATTTACCCCTCGACTTCACACAACTTCCCTCTTATTCGATTTCAGGTGCTTAAACTGGCAAAAACTTTTTAAATATTGAAAAAACTTCGATAGGTACGTCGCATTCTTAAGACCTTCCCTCCCATGAAAAACAACATCAATATGTAAAAATTGGTTTTATCCACTGTGTGTCAAATGAAAAGGACAATAACCCGAAGTAACCCGAGATTTTTTTAATTGGCAGTAAGTAAATTTATGAAATAAAAAAGTACCTACTAGTTTTCCAGATGTTTAAAAATTCTTAATTGTCTGTACATACATTACCGTACAACATGCAAGAAATTTTCAGCTAATAGCATCATAATAATACTTAATGAAAGTCTGCATATTGCGTGAAATGTGCGTTGAATGCGGTGATTTACTTTGGATTACGTGCTTTTTAATGGCGTCAATACTACAGTGTGCACGAAATCCATTATTTCCTGTAGAGGTAAATGGCGTTATTAGCAGCAATTAACTTCTGCCAAAATCACAAATTTGCAAGGAAATGGTATGATTTACGATTTGATGTTACAATGTTGGCAACTGTTCTCGACGTTGCCAGATCTCGCGATAAACACATTTTGTTCTTAAAAAAGTAATATTTCTCAAATAACATCCAAATGATTGTAAACCTTTCTAAAAGTAATAATATCAAAATTTTTGTCATGCAGATATTTCGTTAAGAATGGGTCTTAATGGAAGATTCCTGAAAGAAAATTGGGCAATTAGATCAATGTTGCTTCTATTCAATGTACAGCATGTCTAAGTTTTAAAAAAGTCGAATTTTGTTAATTTTCCGAAAACCATTTCTCCAATGAAGATGAAGATTTTTGTATTACATTTTTTTAGGGCGAGATTTTCAAATCAATTAATCTTTTTCTTACATTTTGCATACGGAAAAACCTTACCTAAAACCTAACCTAAATATCAAAAA
This sequence comes from Anoplophora glabripennis, assembly GCF_000390285.2. NCBI lineage: Eukaryota > Metazoa > Arthropoda > Insecta > Coleoptera > Cerambycidae > Anoplophora > Anoplophora glabripennis. The sequence continues at coordinate 172,174 of NW_019416345.1, read as the reverse complement.
AGCGCGCATTATGAAGAATCTCGAAGTAAGAGGCTATCTCTAGACACCTATTCACTCATAGACCCACATAACAGATAAAAATCTACTCGTTTTCAATATTGTTGAGTTGTTCAAGATAACAATTACTCATTCCTTTCATGCCCTGAACACCAATTTATTATTCATATACCTCAGAAATGGACATACTTTTATATGAGATGCTTGCATTCAATTGTTTTTTAAATCATTGTTTTATCTTTATTATTAGGAAAGATGTAGGTATTTAAAAAATTACGTTTTACTATAACAATTTTATACAAAATAAATTAAAATAAAAATATGTAACACATGACGAACAGTATTAATCGTTATATATCAGTATATAAACAATTATCGTTTGGCATGCAGATAGATATCGTTATCAATTATATTTTGTGGTGGCTGTTGTCATTCTTCTATGACAGTTTGTTCAAACTAATCAATATTTTATAGTCATAATAATAATAATAAAAGCCTTTATTTATCCTGACAGGATTCGAACCCGTTTAATTACAAAAATAAGAAAATAAAATGTCACAAAAGAAGCTACTCTATGATACTAAGACTAACATACAAAAAAATCTACTATGATATTTCAAAAATGTTAAATAATAGTATAAAAACAATAAGCTATGAATATTTAAATAACTATATGTAAAATATTATGTTAGATTTCCATCTGATCTTCGAAAAAAACATTTTAAACTTTTTTTAGAAATATAATTTAATACTTGCTAAAACTTTGAAAGTTGGTTCTGATAATATTAATATAATAGCAAGAGATATATAGTTACTGATTATTTGTCTATCACTGAAAATTACGGTTTTATTATTATTTTTATCAAACATGTAGACAACCAACCGTATTGGCCTTAGTAGATAACCCTGAGGTACTCCTCTTTTAACTGTTATAGGTCCTTATCTAAATAAGGACTATTGTTTTCTAGTGTTATTTTAACTTGCGGATTCCTATTACTACATTAATACAAAAAACAAGGATTACTACAGAGAAAAAATATAGGGTGTTAAAAATAGATGAAAAACGCAAATTTTTTGAACACCTCGTATAAAAGTATGTCCATTTCTATATATCAATTTGAATGAGTATAAAAGAATATTCTGAAATTACACAGCTTTCAACATATGATGTTCCAAATCGATTGATCAATTGTATACTTCTGTCTATTTATTTGCGCATTTTTGACAGTTTAAATCGATTGGTTTTGATGTCCTATTTTAATTATTTGGGTTATCTATTGCATATTTAGGATTAAATTAATCTACTCGTATTTCACCCAATCTACAGTAAAGATAAACATTTTTTAAATAATTTGAGTGTATGTTATGTAGGTACTAATCAGAATTTTCAGATACGAACACAAAATATGTTTTGGACAAATTAATCTGCACGTCATATTAGTTGTTTAGATGTTACCATGCAGTATACCATTGTTACTTAGAATTGCCTAAATTTTCATTATTTTTTGTCCGGATTGGCAATGTATTAACGACAAAATAGTCCAATAGACGTAAACAACGCCGTCTACCAATGTGCAAGCAATGAATATTTTGAAATTCTTATCCCAAAATTCTCTGATTGCTTGGTGTAATGGCTTCCGAAATATCGCTAAAATTTTAAAAAGTTTTTTTGAAACCTATGGCGTCAACCTAGGTACTTACGATATTTGTTGAGAAAGAATTCCAAGAAGAACCCTGCTTCACTTTCTTGGAATTAACCGCATTCGACACCCAAGGTAGAAAGACATTGGCGGCGTAGCGTTCACCATGGCTGCTTGCAGTATATATTGTGTTTTGTAGTTACGAAGTCGAAGAGTATCGTGGTTAACGTGTATAGTTATTTTAAGACAATGTTTCCAAATGAAAATTTCAAGGCACGCCCCTGCTGTTGTAAATTGTTACAGTAGTTCCGATAACAGAACTTTGTTGGCTTATTCTTCTCTTGGAATTATATCTCAACAATTATTGCAGGGAACTGTAAATGTTTCAAAAATTTGACCCGAACTCTTCTTCGGCAACACGCATTTGGACGGCACGATACTCTTTCGAGGAATTTCTCGAAAGTAGGTTGGCAACACTGCCGGCCGCGTCGTTTTTACCTCGGCACGGCCGGTCGGTTTGATGTCCCGTAATATCGGCGGTGAATTCGTTAATTAAAGTAATTCCGAGTAACCAATTAACCACTGCAAACACGTTAATTATACCCACAAGAATTGGATCTTCTGTGAGCTTTACGCTATTTTACGTATTCGGATGCCTCTGGGGTTCCCGGGAAAAATTATCAAACGCTGGCAAAAAAACACATTCGAGAAAATAGAGGCGCCACCTCGAGGACGACGGCGACAAGCGCTTCTAGGAAAATAACATAAATCATTTATAGTGATATTAGTCGCCAATGTATTTGTTTACCACAGTCAAGGGAATGAGTTTTAACAATCCTCGGAAAATTAAACATTTAAAATAGATATTGACGGAAATAGTATTGTAATTTTTACATGATTTCTGAAAATATATTTTTTGGCAGTGTAAATAATACCTAATTTTACAAAAGTTATGTTAATTACATGTAAAATTAAGAATTTATGGCGATTTTCCTATAAATTCCATTGTAATTTTCTTGTAATTTTACATTGATAACCGCTGAAGTATTGTATCCTGTATCCACATATAAATGTAATTTTACAAATGGAACGACTGTTAAATTAAGAATTTATAGCGATTATACATTTTTCTACAAATTCCAATGTAATTTTCTTGTTATTTTACAATGACGATTGCTGTATTGTCGTGTCCTAAGTTATGGCACGTTATGAATTATTATACTGAGTAACAACTCATATAATATAATACACGTATAAAATTACAAATGTAACGCAAGTTAAATTAAGCTCGTATAGCGATTATACATTTTTCTGTAAATTCCAATGTAATTTTTTTGTAATTTTCCAATGACGACTGCTGTGGTGTTGCATCCTGAGTTATATTATATATTATTGTACTTATGTTACACATATAAATGTAATTTTACAAAGGTAACGCCGGTTAAATTAAGAATTTATAGCGAATATACATTTTCCTGAAGATTCCAATATAACTTTTTTGTAATTTTACAATGACAACTATTGTGTTATTGTGTCCTGACTTATGTTATATGTTATTGTACTTACGTTACACATATAAATGTAATTTTACAAATGTATTACCCGTTAAATTAAGAATTTATAGCGATTGTACATCTTTCTGTAAATTCCATGCAATTTTCTTGTAATTTTACAATGACAACTGTTATATTGTTGTGTCCTCAGTTCAATCACTGATTTTGTCAAACAAATCAGAACGGTTATTTTTCAAACATGTTATTTCAAATTGTTTTATGCAATTTCGAAATTATTCTACATTGTAAAAAATGCATGTATAATTTCTAAGCAAAATTTCTGTTAAAAAATATTTCTTCGAAATCTATTGAGTTAATGGGAATGTAAAAAATAAAATAATATATTCTTTAGCTCTGCTTATTTTCAATGTATTTTTACAAAGCAGTGAATATTTACAAAATAAAATCTGTTTTTTTTAATATGCTTGTTTATTAGCGATTTTAGTGGTAAAACTCGAGCTAAAGAAATATTTCAAGAATTTTTCGGTAGGTTTTCACTAACTGGCTTAATAAAAATATTGAATCATGAAAACAACATTACTGTTCAATCAATTAACAAAATTTCCCACAATATCAATTAACGTTTTTTGAATTTTTAAGTTTCCCAATCCCTAAAAACAATTTATGCGTTAGTTTTTTGTTATAGAATTAACATTATTGTTAACAAAAAATTCACCGATTTATATCATAAACACGTTCTTATTACTAACATTGTTTACAAGAATGATGTGTCGCATTAAATGCAAAAAAGTTTACAGTAAAATTATACTTGGGACTTGGGAAAAAGACAGAAATACATATGTTTAGCAGAATTATATCGTCTACAATTTTACAGTGAAATATAATACCGAAAATTTTCAGTTTAATTTTCAATTCAGTATAATTATTATTATCCATCATTTTATTATATAAATTTTAAGAAATTTTGTAAAATCACTCCGAAAATTGAATGTATTTTGGAAAATTTGTAAGTGTAACACAATTGCACAGCTTTTAACTTAAAAATTACCAATTTATTTTTCTGCTGATGACATCCACGTTCAGAAAGTCAAAAATCTGGTGCATGCAAATCGCCGATTGACAGTCAGAGAAATTACATAAGAGGTTGGCATCTCAAAAATTTGTTGTCAAACTGATGCTCACTGTTTTTTCGAGTTTAAGGGAATTGTGCATTTTGAATTTTTGCCTCAAAGTGAAAGAGTGAACCGTGTGTACTATCACGGCGTTTTACAACAAAGAGACTAGGTGGTTGTAGCGAGACAACTCATGGTTCTTGCACCATGACAATGCGTCCACACAGTTCAGCTGTCAATTCATCAATTTTGTGCCAAAAATCAGATAACTGTCCCCCCTCAACCTCCTTACCCGCCAGACCAGGCTCCTTGCGATTTTTTCTTATTTTCTTTCATAAAATTAATCACATGACTGAATCACCTTATATACATAGTGGATGAAAACAAAAACGCGAAATGAGTCTATATATCTTAACTAGACTAGACTTTCTATGTGTTGTCGCCTGGTAATAATGACTCGTTTGCCCGCCGCCACTGCGGTTCAGGCATTTGTAGACAATAATCAACTACAATTCAGTTGAATGAAGACGGATGTGTCTCCTACTGTTCTATAATTTCCATTAACTGATGGTTTATCTCCCTAAAACCAAGAGATAATATACACGTTAATGTACTCGTATCATACGTTTGTGAAATACGCAGACAAAAAATATATATTTGTCTATTTTTTAAAAGCAATTTATAAGTTTTACAAAGCCACAGGAGTGACAGCTTTTTTTAATAAAATGTTATCGGTATCGTTCTATGGTCAACTTATTAATCCAGTGATGCGTATGACTTTTATGTATACGGATCCCTTATCAATAAATAATAATAAACGGTGATAACGTAGGTAATTGATTAAATTAGATAATGGGTTCTCATAATAATCTGTTTAGCAATAAATGTGAATTAACGATCGGTAATCGTCATAAAATATTAATCTATCGAAGCTCAGTTGTGTAAATTATCTACTGCAAGAAGATAGATGTTCCGTAGATGACACGATATAATACATAATTATTTCCTTACTTAAAATAAATACTTGTACTTATTAGCGACTTTGTACATATGGTTCTTGGGCACCCATGTAAGACAGATTTTTCCATAGCTCCGGTAATACCAATAATTAAAAAATAATGTTTTAATAAAAGTTGCACCAAATTATTATCTATTATATAGGGTGTCCTCTACATACAGGATGAGTCCTATATACAGGGTGAGGCCAAAAAACCATTAAAAAGTATCCACACCTCTTCTTTATTAATATACAAGGTAGATTTAGACCAAAATTCTTTTTGACACAAAATCTGAGCGGTTTGTTCAAATTCTCAATTTTTTTGGTGAAACAATACGCTGTTGGCTGGCATTCGACTGATTTCTCAAACATTCGGAAATTCCAGGACCGGTGTTACAAAATTTAATTATATCAAATAGATTATATCAAAAACGTAAATTGAATTTTAAGATGAATTGTGAAAGTGGACAAATTTTGATTAAAACTGAAAATCCAGCATAAAATAATACATTTAATGTAGCTATTAAAAGAAAACACATTTAAAAGCAATTAGGTTATGCTTCAAATACATTAATACGGCAAATCTGGCTAATTTCTAGAACAGTATTGAATGGTTTTTAAAATTTTGTTATTACATATAACCAAAAAAAATTAATAAAAATTGCATCATTATTTTAAATTGTCTCGTGCATTTTTCTAAGTAAGAAATAAATTTGTGTGTATAATAAAGAAAAACCCTAAAACAAGTTTAAAAAACACAACCTACACAAAACAACATGATAGGAAAAAAACAAAGATTTTTTTAATTTACAATAGATTTTCAAAATGAAACACAACTGCTCCTATACATTTTTGTTGTCGAATTGTTAAATGTGTTATTGATTTCCGGATAGTCAAAGGATTGGTTCTAATGAATAAAATAATTCGAGAATGTGCCATTTTCCCAGATACCTAATTAAAAATGACAGTATTAATGTAACTGAAGCAAGAACTATTCGCCGTTAAAAGTGTTAAAAACAGTTACATTAAATGCTGAATTTTCCATTCTAATTATACCTAATTGAATATTTGGTAAAATTCAACAGAAGTGTGACAAAAATGTCGAACACATTACTTTCATTGCCCATCTATCCACTTTTAAAATTCTTAGTTACATTTATAAAAAATCGTATACGGAGAACATTTTTATATACAGGTTCGGAAAGTCCCCATGGTTCATCGGCCGTTACGTGAGAGCGATAAAGTAAGTTATAGAAATCCATGCGGTAGACAAGGATGGTTACATTGAAGACGTTTCATAATCTGAATAGTCACTCCCACTTCTAACCCGAAACGAGCGGTGACTATTCAGATTATGAAACGTCTTCACTATAGCCATCCTTGTCTATCGCACGGATTTCTTTACTTTACTTTGTCGCTCTCATGTGAAGGCAGATGGACCACGTGGATTTTCCAGCCCTGTATAGGGTGTCACCAACCGAATGTTACATGCCTCAAAGGTATAATATAGAACCCAAATGGTATCGATGTAACCAAACTTGCTTAAACGAAAAATGTCGCAAAAAAGTTACAGGTTGTTAAAGTTTATTTTTTTATTTCTTGTTTTCTCCATAACTCGGAACCTAGTTAACCGATTTGAGCAAATTTGCTATTGATTAGTTTCTCTTCATGAAGTATGTAGTAATTATGTTCCTATTAGGTTAAATCATACAGGGCGTTCATATTACTACAACTCCTTCTGTAACTTTTTTGTACGTTTAAATTTTTACACGCAACTATCAGAAACAGGTAGAGAATTTTATTCTACATAAAAAATGTATACCATCAAAAGACAGTTCTGACGTTTCCTAATTAAATTCAATGTTTTCAGTTTCGAATATTCTGATTTTTTAAAACGCCATTCTATGTTAAATTTGACCTAGAAATAAGCAAAAAGTTGAATTCGCTTTCTATTTTATTAAGGAGTGCCGGGATCTGTTCCTTCTAGTTTGTCAGATATTTGCGATTTTTCATATTTTATGGCTTTAAAAGACAAATGCAATAACATACAGAGTGTTCCGTTTGAAAAAATAAGTTAGATAACGTCCAAAAGAAATGAGACATTTTTTTATATGATTCCTGCTTACGTGAGACACTCTGTGTGGATATATTTGTAAGTTATTGGCGTTTGCATTTACATGTACAACAAAGGAGCATAATATCAATCCGTCAGAGGAAAGTCAGGGATTCACCAATCCCGACGGTTCAAGGAAATGACTGCAGAATAATTAAAACAAGATTGGGTTTAGAAATACCACGTTTAAACTAAGACTACATCTAAATACGAAGAATATGATACTTACATGATTATGACTTTTATTTTGTCTATTATTTATTACTTTCTTTCATCCATATGGACAAGTGGTCAGCCTTGGCCTGATGCTACGGTATAAAATTATATAAGGAAGCAAATACGATATTGACAAGTGTTATTTCACCCAATTTTTATAAATTATTTACTTTCGTATGGAAATTATTTTAAAAGCTCATTTCCCACGCTGATTTCACTGATATCTGTTCCAATTTCAATTAAGATAACTAATGATTTATTAACGACTTCGGTCAACTTCGCTAACCTAATTGCTTCCTGCATATAAGTACTCTGTTCTATTACCTCAGCTTTTAATCAAACCGAAAGTTACCCGCTACACTATTCCCGTAAATTTAATGATTGACGCAAGAAACTATTATTAGCCGTACACAAATTAGATATATTTCAAAACTTGGGCGGTCTAATGAATGGTTTCGATAACGAAATTTTAAATGTATGTACTTAAGGAACCTCTTCAATTCATCGATTTCCAATTCTCGAGTACCTGACGCTAAAATCTTGTATCTTTTCTATGGGATGAGTCACATTAGTCATACCTTGTCAACGTAATAATTGCAGTAAATAATATAACATTCCACTAATTGATACAACTGGCACACAGATTTAGCTGATTTCTACCTCTACTTAGTTAACTAAATTAATTGCCCAAATTTCATTAACCTATGTCAAATATGTATTTTTCAAAAATTTTATCACTCTGTATCTCGAAAGTTAAGCAGTTTAGGATATTGGTTCTGAGGATTGTTTTAAATTGATCACCTCCTAAAAGATTTGCATGTTTTTAAGTTACATCCTGTATATTGTCTCCTATTCTACTCTCCTATTGCCACAACATAAGTTAGTTACTATTATAAAAAGGTATTAATACTATAAAAAGGTAAATAAATCACAAAAGTTAAAATTTTCATGTCAAATAAAAATAGCTACCAACAGTGACTATAAAAAGACACTGCTACCAATAATTCAAATGATATGCATATACTATTATAACTAGTATAAAAAAATTTATAAAGAAGTAATTTCTGATGCGAAAAAGTTATTTAATAATTCGTTTTATAATACATCTGAAAAAAAGTATAAAACACGAGTGGACTATAATCATTGACAATTTGTCTAATAATAAAATAAAAAATCCTATTATGCAGACATCTATAAAGTATTCAGCCATTCTTTTAAGGTTGCATTTTTATTATTTTTGGTAATGTTTATCAAATATTCAAAAAATCTGGAAACAACATTCTCTGTTCAATTTTTTGAACAAATTTAAAGAAGCAGAAGTTGATATATTAATTTCTTTTTTAGATATGCACACTGTAACAAAAATTCACCCAAATTCACTCAATTTTACTGAATAATGTATCAATGTCTGTCCAAACCGAATTGAGTGAAATTTTTGCTCTATTAGTAGAGTACAACTAAAATTTTATAAGTGAAACTATTGCAACAGAAGTGAATCAATTTTATACAAATCCGAGTTGTAAATATAATCACAAATGAGTAAAATAATCAAAATGCCCAATATTGCGTGAAAATGTACTGAATAATTTTACTCAATTTCACTCGGATTCGGAATCACTCCGAAGCTTTATTGCTTTCACTCACATCGATTTTTTTACAGTATATTTAAACTAAAACTGAGTACTTTCGCTCACTCCTTAAATAAATTATTCACGTAAACTCGTATTTGGTGCACTTGTACTAAATCAGAATAAATGTCCTCATTACTGAATAATCCCACCCTTTTTCATATCCAGATGCATTGTCTTTGTCTGTTCCCATCGTCCCATTAGGTTATCTCGTGCCCGTGGCGTGGTGGCGTGGCAGTATGGCGTATGGTGTGCTTTGCAGTTGGACAAGTATCGGTTTATCTGGTTATTCTAGTGAAAATTGTATTTAAATGCAGTGATTTAATTACAATAATTAAAGACAATATATTAAGTATCTAGTTAAATTGTTATCTATAATTACGTATTTGTATCGTACAATATAGGTTATGGCAATTTATTTATCCGATCATTATGGTCTCTAAAACAAATCTGTGTTGAAACCACCATGACTGTTTAGTAGTTTATGATAATATTTAAATTAAAATTTCAAGAAAATATAAAGTGGTGCAGAACCACTCCAAACGTTAATAATATGGAAGCATTTATTAGAAAATAACGGTGAAAAGTCATGGAGAACTCGTAAAAATTACTGGGCGTGATTTTATTGTTGGAAAGTCTTGGGAATGATAATACAAAAGGCGTCTCATCAAATGGGTCATGAAAAAAGTATAGCGTCATTGTTTTTTATCAACAAATAGATAAAAAATTCATCATTTTTCGTTCTACGCGTTATTGTAAAAAAAACTGTATAAGTTAAAATTGTTTTAAAATGTTAAATTGTTTTATAAACAAAAAATTAAACGGAAAAAGTGCTTTTTCTTTGTGTTAATAACTTTTTAAATAATTAATAAAATCTTACCAAACTTTCCCAAAATGTGAGTTTTTATATCCTTAAATATGTGCAAAAGATGGGCTCGATCGGTCAAATAGTTTTTGCAAAATTCCATTTGTTTAACCCATTTTTGCAAAAAAGGCCCATTTTCATATGACTATTCCGGGGGCAGGGTTATGACTAAAACATTCTTTTTGGCTCATTTTCTTCGAAGGGACACCGAGTATCCTCTAGTTAAAAAAATTATTTTTTTTTAAATTTAGTTAGGACTTTTTTCCCTAATAAACAAATACAAATAATATAACTAATAATATAACTCCGCGGTTGTAACTTTTGAAAGAAGTTATCTACACCATTCGAAAGCTGGTAAAAAAAACATACAAATTGAAAAAAAAAATTCAAAAAAATTCATTTTTAGGGGGGTAAGGGGTGGTTTTACAAGGGTAGAAATAATCCGGAAGTAATTTTTTCGTCAAGCTACCCCATATTAAAAAAAGATGGTTCTACGTTACATAGAAGCTGAGATATTACAAATTTGACATTGTCAGTTTTTTCCTGGTTGAGAGGAAGATCCCCCCACCACCACTCCCTGAAGGGCTACTGCCGCGTACCCTTACTTTGACGGGCTCTGGATTGATCAATTATGGGCAAATTCAATTAAAATTAACAGGGCATAAAGTTTAAACATTCATTTACAAAATGTTAAAATTTCAGGTCTTAATGTTTATAACAAATTGCGATTTAAAAAAAAAATTGCTAACTCCGGACCTATTGGTCGTAGAAACTTGTTTTTTCATTTTCAATTTGTAGTTTTTTTTTTACGAGCTTTCGAATGGTGTACCTATATAACTTCTTTCAAAAGTTAAAAACCGCGGGGTTATTTCATTTGTTTATTAGGGAAAAAGGGCGCGGCGGTAGCCGAAGCGGCCAAGGCTTGCCTACAGAGACGAGCCAGGGCTGTGCGGCAAAACCGTAGTGGGTTCGAATCCCGCATGCGGCAGGAAAATTCGAAGGAATTTTTCTGTCGTACCCATGGATGTTTGTGATTGTTAAGGTAGAGGGTAGTGTAAGTTAGCAGGCAAAAAGGGCCAAGCATGGCCTAATTGCTGGTAAGCTTCATGACCTTTTTACCTTTTTTATTAGGGAAAAAGTGCCTTCTATTTGGTAACAATTACATACAACTAAATTTGAAAAAAAAAAATTTTAACTAGAGGTTACTTTGTGACCCTTCGAAGAAAATGAGCTAAAAAAGAATGTTTTAGTCATAACCCTGCCCCCGGAATAGTCATTTGAAAATGGGCCTTTTTTGCAAAAATGGGATAAATAAATGGAATTTTGCAAAAACTATTTGACCGATCGAGCCCATCTTTTGCACATCTCTTAAGGATATAAAAACTCACATTTTGGTAAGATTTTATTAATTATTTAAAAAGTTATTAACAATTAAAGAAAAAGCACTTTTTCCGTTTAATTTTGCAATAACTTTTTTGTTTATAAAGCAACTTATAAAGTCTCATTTTAAAGATGAGTTTCCCTAGATCAAATCGTCTGTTGAACTTTTTTGCTAAGTGTATTGTTCTTTTATTTCTTTGAATTTCACTATTTCTACTTTGAGGAAATAACACACAAACTTCACTTGATGCGGTCTCGTCCCTTTGCTAGTTCGTTATATACTACTCATTCCGTAGCTTCATCAATGTGAATCACCTTTATGCAATAGGACAAGATAACACCTTATATTTATTAAATCCGTTATTCAATACACTACACTAAGATTAATAGTTTTTTTACAATAAAAAAAAAACAATGACACTATACTTTTTTCATTTCCAACAATAAATTCACGCCCAGTAATTAATAAATTTCAAAATGTTTTTTCCTGATCTATGACCTAATTTCAAATAACATCGCTTTTACCCAAAAATTATACAAATTTAATAAATTACAAAAAAGTTATTACAAAATACCGATTTTCATCTCTTAACTTCAAGGGTTAATATGTATATACCATAAAATAAAAAATGGAGATTTGAGATATTATTTTTACAATATCTCTCCCAATATGAAAGTTCATCATTTGCAGAACACGCTGTATAGTGTCTAATTAATTTCAACACCGTGAATCCTAATTAATAATTTATTAGTGATTTATTTTTGCACTCAATATTTAGTTAATTAAAAACAAGTCCGAGTAAAAAATGACTCAATAAGAGTTAAATTTAAATCATACTAGAGAAAAAGTCAACTCTCTTATACAGGGTGTAACTAAATAAGTGTAAAACATTTAAGGGGGTAATTCCTCATCGAAAAAAAGATAGGATCTTTCATATAAAGAAACTTCATTGGAGCATCCCTTGTTAAGATACAGCCCCTTAAAGGGGGTACATAAAATTTGTTTAACAATTTTTTTCACAAGCACTAAACAAGTTACAATATTGAAATTAACCTGACATTTTCTACTACCAAAAAGACACTTAGCCAGTAATTTATTTGGTTTACCCCATGGTAGTAAGGGGTGGAAAACGCAACCCCTAAAATTTATTTCCAACGTAATTTTTTGTCTTATTATTTTTTTACCATTTAAAAAATTATTTCCGATAGCCTGTTTCATTCTAAAAAAAAATGTCTCTTGAATTTTTTGCCCAAATTAAACCAGTTCGCAGTAAAAAATTATTTTACGAACAACTACAGAGATACATCGTCATAAATGCGGACTGGATTTACTGTTATTTTGTAGTTACTACCTGCATTAAATGATTAAAGGGGAATAATCAAAACTAATTTAATAATAACAAAACATACAACATGTAGAAATCATAGTAAATGTTCAATATGTCTACCTTCAGACATTACGCATGCGTCTAGACGTCGGCGCATTGAGCCACGTATTCGCTCAAATATTCCTGGAGTCTCTCTAATTACCCTGCACGCATCGATAATGCGGTTTCTTAAGTCCTCTACATCGCGAACAGGAGTACGATAAACCAAATGCTGCAAATGGCCCCAAGTAGACAAATCCAGAGGATTGAGATCCGGGGATCGAGCGGGCCAATTCTGTGGTCCTCCTCGACCTATCCACTGATTTGCATATGTTTCAGTTAAATGCTGACGTGCTACTTGACTAAAATGGGCGGGAGCCCCATCATGCATAAAAACCATATCCCTTCTGACGCCCAAAGGAACTTCCTCCAGCAGTACGGGGGGATGCACTTTTCTTAAAAATTGAACGTATGCCTCACCATTTAATCGAGGAGGTAGAAAATGAGGCCCAATTAAATAATCCCCAATAACTCCGACCCACACCTTAAGAGAAAACTGTTCTTGATGGTTAGTTTCGACAATAGCGTGATGGTTTTCATCAGCCCATATGTGGTAATTATGAAAATTAATAATCTTGTCCCGAGAAAAACTACATTCGTCTGTGAATTCGATCGTCTTCAGAAAGTCACGATTTCTTCTAATCATTTCCAGCATCCAATTGCAAAATTCAAGACGGTTCGGAAAGTCTCGCGGTAACAGTGCCTGTACTCGTTGCAGATGGTAAGGGTATAAGAGATGTTCCTTTAAAATTCGAAATACCGTCATATGATCAACATTTAGCTGGAAAGCAATCTTTCTAGTACTGATAGTAGGTTGTTCTTCTATCAAATTAAGTACTGCTGCCTCAAGCTGTGGTGTTCTTACTTCTCGATGGCGACCACAATCCTGCGTTCTTTTGTTGAATGAACCATATTCACGTAATCGTTGATGAAGTCAGACAAATATTCTATGTGAAGGATGCTGCCGTTGAGGATACATTTCAGCATATCTTGTAGAAGCTTCTAACCCATTCCCCTGCGACAGACCGTAAACGTAATGCATATCAGCCATTTCCTCATTTGTGTATGCCATTTTAATAACAAGTGAATTATTAAAGTAACAAATTAAGAACAGAACAATACACAATTAGTATTACTTCAATTTCAAAAATTTACAAACTGACAGCTTGATTCCAATTTAATTGTCAGTATCGCTAATGGCGGCCTACTAGATAAATTAGTTTCGTATTTTCGTTTTATGGCGATATGTATCTTGTTCGTAAAATAATTTTTTGCTGCGAACTGGTTTAATTTGGGCAAAAAATTCAAGAGACATTTTTTTTTAGAATGAAACAGGCTATCGGAAATAAATTTTTAAATGGTAAAAAAATAATAAGACAAAAAATTACGTTGGAAATAAATTTTAGGGGTTGCGTTTTCCACCCCTTACAACCATGGGGTAAACCAAATAAATTACTGGCTAAGTGTCTTTTTGGGTAGTAGAAATGTCAGGTTAATTTCAATATTGTAACTTGTTTAGTGCTTGTGAAAAAAATTGTTAAACAAATTTTATGTACCCCCTTTAAGGGGTTGTATCTTAAGAAGGGATGCTCCAATGCAGTTTCTTTATATGAAAGATCCTATCTTTTTTTCGATGAGGAATCACCCCCTTAAATGTTTTACACTTATTTAGTTACACCCTGTATACCTACTCAGAATAGGGTCAAAAGTCACTCAATTGATAGTTAGCAGTAACTCCGGATTCAAGTAAAACTCACTCATTTTGATGCAATAGTTTCACTCAGTTGTACTCATATTAATAGTGAAAATTTCACTCAATCGGGTGTGGACAAAAATTGATACATTATTGAGTAAAATTGAGTGAAATTTGAGTGAAATTTTTTACAGTGCATGTCATTTTACAAGATACACAATTATGTTTAAAATAATAAATGTAATGTACTAAAAACGTTATTAATTATATAATACGATTTTACATCTATTACATAAATTCACATAACTTATCATGTCGAATCCCTTTATCTCGTGTTATCAGGGCGCAAACGAGTAAATTGCATTATATTAACGTTATAAGAATAAAGCTATGTACTTATAAAAGGAAAACTGACTTAAAACCATGATTTTTACGGCCTTACGCAAAGCTGCGACACTAAATCAGCGACCGAACAGCTCGCAGGAGATAAAAACGGCGCACCTTGATTAAAATCTCACTCGCGACGGAGCCGAGCGGGCGGTCGCCCCACTTTCCCCATATTTGGCCGTCCGCGGACAATAATTTTGTTGCCGTTCCGAGGCTTCGTCGTGGATCCGTGCGGTACCGGCTGAGCGTGTTTGATATAGCCTCGGCCGCGAATATTTCACATTCTCCAGACTTGCTGGCAGTTCTGCGGGCAGAATAATTTCTATATAAGAGCGCCTGTATGATGTATATCATTATTTTTTTTGTGGGCCGTAACGACATACATCATGCGCACGCTATCTATAATACAGCGTCCGATAAGTGGACTTTTTTGAGTCCTTTTGGATTGACTCGTCCGACTGCACCCCGGGCGCGGCGAAAATATCGTGATTGGGTGGCAATTACCGACCGTTTTATATGGAGACCGGTGATTTAGGGGCGCAGCTGATGCGTACAATGCAGCTAGAAGCGACAATGTTTCCGAAAATCAGATGCGTAGATAAATCGCGAACGGGAATGCACCCGCCGGCACGGGCGCCATTTAGCTTAGGCAGGGAGAGGAACTAAAGGCGCAGCAGTTATCAGGCTGTACAACACTAAAACGAAGCCATTCCACAAAATAGACAGGCATTACAGCAGAGTTCCAAAGTAATAGGCAGTAAGACCCATAAATAAATTAAACTACAATATTTGCAATTGTAATGTGTCATACATTTTGCACAGTGCACCGAGCCCGTTTCTGTCTTTACTTAGACCTCTTTTATGAACGCGTTTTTCTCCTCTCAACGCGAAATTGAGAAAAACGCGGTATATTTCTGCTCCATTTTATGCACGCGTATTCTATCAGTTGTCGCCAGTTTCATGCCACACAGTAGTCAGTGAAGTACATGAAAATGGATCCGTGTATATTGTATTTGTGCTATAAAAAAATATGTAATAGAAAACGTAAGAGGCGATGGGCAGTACATCCAATTAATAGAAATAGAATTCAATTGCGTCCATTGCATCCATGTCCCGCTTGATCAATAGCTAAACTAAAACTAAAACAAACTGTGCTAAAACTATTCTTGACAGACAGAGCCACTGGACTTGCGACAAAGAGCGCTTTGCATAAAAACGCCGATATACT
>NW_019416345.1:100604-154710 GCF_000390285.2 Anoplophora glabripennis | reverse complement strand
TCACAAAATTGTAATCGCCTATCATAGTCGTCTTCCAAAAGCTCTTGGACGAGACATACCTTATAGGGGTGGTATTTCTCTTGTTTCAGAAACATTCGAATTGCATTTCGAGAAGCATCGTGATTGCGGGCCAATGAAACAGTTGTTGTTGAAGTATGAGGATTTTCAACAAGTTCTAATGCAATGTCTAATTTCTTTTCTTCATTCAAAGCACGTGCCCGTCCAGTTTTGGGCAAAGTATGTACTGTACCGTGTTCCTCAAATTTGTAAAATATTTTACTAACTGTCCCTTGCGAGATTTGGTTTTTGGGACATTTCGCATTAAATAAATCGCGCACTTCAGTCTGACTTCTTATTTTGTCTTCACATCCAAGCAATATCAAGATTTCGATGCGTTACCTTTCCGACAATACCACTGCGATTCAGTAAATAACTTGATTTTGACACAATAGTAACGTTTCGAACTCCAATTTACAATTAAAGCGAAAAATTAACCAGAAGGCATGGCAAGTAAGTGGTGCCAAAAACACGCAACATAAAAAATATATCATTTTTGAGTTAGCAGTGATAGGTAGATACAGTTTCAAATTTTTTATTTTATTCTGTTCAAATTCACGGAAGATAATTAAATTTTATTTCACTTGTTAAGTAGGTATTTTATACAACCCTAAAAACCTTGCTATTGAAAATATAAAACCTGTTTGTTTGGTATGGCTGGATTCGGTTTTCTATAAGCTTTTCAACGAGCCCCGTCATGCCTTATATTTCCATTTGAAAAAAAAAAGTAGGGGTAGCTGGGGGTTAGGGAGTTGAAGAAAAATTAAATATTATATAACCGAAAGATGGGAAAAAATCAAAATCAGTTAACGTGTTTCGGCGTTTTAAAAAAAATTAACACATTCAAAGGATATGAATTTTATTCCGTACTTCTGGCCATCCCTGTATATTTCCGAAGGATTTAGGTGCGCTGAATCTGGCAACAGAATTGCTCTATCGCGTCAGGTTTTTGAGATATCCTAACCTAAAAGTGCAAAAAACACTGTTTTTCGTCATATTTGAGGTTATGTAGTAATGCCATCTATTCTTTTGAATCTAAATTGATTCTAAAAGTACAAGGCTCCTTCCTTCGAATACCGTTGACTTTGCTCAAATATCTTTTTTTTTTCGATGAGATATCACATGCTGAAATTTTTAAGTTTCTCAGTTTCTTAATATGCAAAAATCTACTAAGGATCCCTTAGACATCAAGCAGTCGATTGCAATTCTGAAATTTCATACCCATACGGTTTGTGGGTTTGGAGTTGGTGGGTTTGTGGATTTGGAGTTTGTGAGTTTGAGTTCGTATGTATTGAAGGTTTCTGAGTATGAAGTTTCTGAACTGCAGTCAACTGTTTGACGTCTAAGGGATCCTTAGTAGATTTTCGTATATTAAGAAACTGATAAACTTAGAAATTTCAACTTGTGATATCTCAACGAAAAAAAAAAGAGATATTTGAGCAAACTCAACGTATTTTATAGTAAGAAAGATAAAGCCACAATTTTTATAGAGGGGATAGCTAGACCCCTAAGCTTCCCATCCATACTTTCAAAGTGGTTTAATTGCATACAGGGTGATAGAAATTTAATGCCGAGATTAGTTAACTTCAAACCTTCATAAGTCGTTTTTTTTTAATGGAACACCCTGTATGTTTTTCTATATTCTGATACACAATTTTATTCTCTTTCGAATGGTATCAGGGTTCTATATACCTATATCTTCTAGTTTTTAAGTTATCTATTTTTTGTGTAATCACATAAAATCATGTAATTTCTTGCGAGGATAGCTGTGGAATTTTTAGCAAAACTTCAAAACTAACCGTTTGCAAAATATTGAGAGTCTGCGTTTCAAAGTACTCGTACTAAGTATTTACAAGTATCAAGTCTCTTTAAGTATCAAGTCTCTTCAAGTATCAAGTATCTTCAAGTATCAGGTATTTGCAAGTATCAAGTATCTGCATTTCAAAATTTCAACCTTCAGTAAGTCGTATTTGTATTTATCAGCAGACATCGTTTCAAAGTTTGATTTATTATTATTTATTATTTAAAAATTTCAATATACAGAGCCTGCATAAATGTTTACAAGTCACGTGACCGCCGAGCTTAGGCAACCCAACAATGCACGATAATGAATATTCCCTAAATATTGATGTCACCAATGTTAATGATTCGTTTACAATGAACCATGACAAACCGTTGCTTCTACGCTCGAGCAATGCGATCGCTGATTGGTTGAATATAATCTCGTGGAAAATTACATCAATCAAAGCCGGTGAAACAGAATTTTGTGCTTTAATGTAATCTTCATCGTATTGTTTTAATTTTACCAAAATTGAATTGGCGATATGAAGGAAACATATGGGGTTTTGAATCGATTGCACAGGGACGCTGAATCCGAATCCGATGTCCATTTAACCCCATCACCTCAGGATTTTTCATAACCTCAAAAAAAAAACGATATTCTGAACAAATAAGCCATATAACCTTAAGACTCAAACTTCCGACGCTAAATCCAATTAACCAAACATAAACCAATAAACATTTAATCCAATGATATCACAACCTATCAGCCCAAACCCCAATAACCCTATAACCCCATAACCAAGGGAATAATTCATAGGCAATCTGTATTATTGCAAAACATCACATAGCTGAGGAGTACGAGCACTTTAGACTCAGAGGGTTACGAGTTCTACTGTGTCGAATTTTCCTCTTCTTGGATTCCGTGTTACGTGCCCGCCAGGTAGTTCGTATAAAAAATTCACATCCTAATAGTGTTCAACATATGCACACTACTTAAAAAACTATGTAACCTTATTTTAACAACAACAAATGTATTTTCCTCCTGCTTTCCATCTATACTCTCCAATTATTATTTCAATATCTCAGGCCTTTCATTCCATGGTAGCACGTGAAAATGTAATAATTTTTTCATCAATCTACTACACACAGTAAAAAAATTGAATGTTAATTTTCAAACTGAAATAACCCAGAGAGATCCAGAATGATTGTCGGTTGGGGAACGCAATGTGTCACCAAAACCATCGGAACTAGTTTTCATTTGTTAAAATTGATTCCCCTTTCGCAATCAATTATTTAGAAAAAGTAGTGAACTATCGGAAAAAACACGCATAGATGCCTGACTGTTTTTCATTACAATCTTTAATATGACATAAGCTGTCAGGAAGAAAGGGAAGTACATACCTATAAAACTTCATGTTAATATGAAACAGCAGGTGACGATAAACTGGTCTGATCTAGTTATATTACAATAACTAAAAAATCATAATAATTTCCCATAGAAAATTTATTTAATAGGAAAGATATATTATATAATGGACGTTATGTTAATTACGGAATTACTTTTCATTTCCTTAGCCAAAGCTAGGAAATTTTAACCTGCCCTTATGCTCTCGAGCTAGGTTCTGTGGGGGTGGCCCCGCTATTAGATCCACTAGGCCCGCCCTGATGTTCATATCGGTTAAATATTATATAATTATACAGGTTCGGAAAGTCGCCATGGTACATCGGCCTTTACGTGAGAGCGATAAAGTAAGTCATAGAAATCCGTGTGATAGACAAAGATGGTTACATTGAAGACGTTTCATAATCTGAATAGTCACTCTCACTTCTAACCCGAAACGGGCGGTGACTATTCAGATTATGAAACATCTTCACTATAGCCATCCTTGTCTATCGCACGGATTTCTTTACTTTACTTTGTCGCTCTCATGTAAAGGCAGATGGACCGTGTGGATTTTCCAACCCTGTATATAAGTTTACAACTCATTAATAAAAAGTATGCGTAAAATGTAATAACATCAAATCAAAACTTCGTTTGGAGATCTGCTTATGGCAACTAAATTACATTCATTTTTTTTTATTTTGCCACCAATGTTGGTAGGAGGTAGCCAAGAATCGGAGCAACTTCTAGTATAAAACAAGGCAGGGCCGGATCCAAATGGATATTCGAAGAGATTTGTAATTTAGAGGAAGAAATATTTATAGCATTAGCTATGTGGTTATACTTCTAGGCGAGTTACAAAGTTCAAAGTTTACAGAATTTACAATTGTTTTATGTTTGCCAATATAGATACTGATTTCAGATTCAATTAAATTAATTAGCATCCCCGAAACATATCTTATCTGATTTTGATATTCAAATCCTGTTAATTCCCTCGTAATATCTGATTTCAATATTTTATTGTTAATCACCTTCATAATTTTCACACAGGATGTAGATAAAATTGATAAAAACATTGATCGATTACGGTTAAACAACATATTACAAGGTTATTACAAATATACTAACAAATATAAATTGAGTAAACTCAATAATCCTAAATTAGTCAATTTATTTGTTGAGTGAATCCTCAATTCTGTTATCCACAAAAAAGAAATAAATCAGGATTAAGTTTTACAATTCCTTGATATTGTATAAAATAAGTATTAACTAAACTAATAAAACACACACGACTTTATCGACATTGAAAATCTATTAAAATTTGTATTTTTTAACTAAAAAACAGAGACTAGAAATTTTAATACAAGAGGGACGTGTTTTCTGCTCTCTTCTCAAAGTTAAAAAAAAGTAGATATATTTAGATGTATTTATGTTTCAGGATGATTTAGCCACTTATTTATCTCTAGTTTTATTATATTACATAATAAAAATAATTACAAAAAATTTGCAAACACAAAAACGATTTTACTTTACCAAAAATATCTAAATGGGAAAAAATTAAAGATAAATTTGAAAATTAACAGAAAAATATTATGTACGTCAAATAAACATTTACCATATTTGATAGCTTAACACTGCCATCCAAACGAATAGCATTACATTATCAACCTTCAGATAGTCCTTTTCCTTGCAAAAACAAGAAATCAAGGTGGCAACAGTTTTGCTTTTTACAGGTTAAAAGCTGCAATGAAAGATTAATACATTTTATCCACGACTATTGTATAATGTACCCATTATACGTCTGTTTGCTCGACCTTATTAATACCCATTAATCACGGCAGTGATTAATGAGTCATTAATCACTACTGTCAGATGCTTCCTTGATTTAGCTATAATATTATATTGTTCTGCTACAATCAATCGGTTTTTAAAATTTTATCGTGTAAACCACTAAATATTTTCAATTCAGTGCTGTACATATAAAAAAAAAAAAATTAAAAAAGTGAATTTTCCTAGACCAGATTTTTTGTTTAGTATTTTAGTTATCTGGAGACACCCAACATTATCTCGGACATACTCCCTTCAAAGTCGTAGACTATGGGTAAAACCAGGAAAATTGACAGCCCTACATATATCTCAAGCACAAAAGAAAATAGAATAACACTCCATGGGAGCAAAATTCTTATTTTTTATATCCCATCTGCTTTAGAATTTTTTTCAGAATACCATCAATTTATCATCATCAGTCTTAAGATTTTTTTATGAAGGCAACAAGAGAGAACTTTTTCAACGGCCATAAGCGACGCTCTCATTGCTGTACACACTCATCACTTCGGAAAACCGCCACCACTTACAGGACTAGAGCCTCGCGTACATCGGGGTTAAAAAAAGTGCTCGCCTGAACGTAGTTGCTCCGCAAGGTAGGACAAACCGTGCCGTGCATTATTGCCGCTATGACCGTGAACATCAATTTCGCCGAAGAACACTCCACACAAGAGCTTTCCAGGGCACACGTGACGGATAGCGCAAGGACCGTTCCGTGACAAATGATCTCGCGGGTACAAGAATCTGCTCCGGTTTAACGCTGCGTCGAGAAAGCCTGCGGTGAGAGGGTCTCTTTGGATTAACATACTGCGTTAGAGAAAAATCTGTGTGCGACTTATTGGCCATGTCACAGGAACGATTCTTCGAGGAGCGTTAACAAAATCAAGAATTTCCCAATACTATGGATTGTCTTTTGGAATAAATAGGTTTGTTCTTTCGTGTTGCTCAAATGAGGGCAATTTTAAATATAGAAGCAATAAAAGCAAGATAAGATACAAATGAACAGCCGCTAACTAAGTTGTGGTTATTATCATTATTGCTCAATCTCCGAACTTCGATCAGTAATTTTTTTGATGTACATACCAGTGGCGGCTCGTCGTATGAAGCAACTGAGGTCGGGCCTCGGGCTCTCACACCGTATATTGTAATACCTACTATTCTACTATTAACCTAAATTGTTGAAAGATACTCAAATTGCGTATACAAAAACATCCCCATGACTCTTACTAATGCCTACTTTTAATGTGTAATATCTTCCATATTCCATAATATGAATACTGTTATTATTCCCCACCACAGTGAGGTTTCAATTTCCTGGCGCGTCACACTTGCCTATAAATATGCTATGGTTCCCCCACCACGTGAGACGGTTAAAATAACGTGTTTACACGGGGAACCTGAGGCCCATTTCATTCGTCTTATAGTGTCAGTTTCGTGGTACCCGTGTAGTAACGTATGGACGTGAGTGATGATAGTACAGAGATCCAAAATTATTGAACGGATTCTGAACGTACCCTGTCTCTATTGCTATCAAAACTGATTTCCGTTTGCTAAAATTACTTTCTCTTCCAATGTCAATTGTTCGATTTCAGGGTGTTCTGTGGCGATTTCACAATTTGACGTTCTATTCATTGGCGCACGGATTTTTTGGCTTGGATATTATTTTGTAGATTTTGTTGTTACCTGATATATTTTCCGACATTACAAAACAGTATTTTTCAACACTACAGTTAGAGAAGGTGGATATTATACGTGAGTAATTAATTTATTGCGTATGTTGTTCCCTAACCTAATCGTTTTTTTAATTTTAGGTAAAGAACATGGCATGTTCATTAGAACATGATAAATTTCTTTTGGAGGTCTATTTTCGTAGTGGACAAAACAATGATAATGGTTGGAAATATTCGATGAATTCGTGTCATTTACAATTTCAAGGTCAATTTCCAAATGATGAAATTGATTATGAAATTTTTTCCATAACAGTGGATCTCCATCTTAGAAGATGTCGAAAACCGCTTACGGGCTAGTGCAACCAAATCATTACATCAGTTATCTGCTCAAACAGGTAATAACAAATATTTATTTTAAAATTTGTATCATTATTCCTAAATTGTTTATAGGAATATCATATGGATCATGCCATAAAGCAGTAACGAAGTTGCATTTTCATCCATATAAAGTTAGTGTTGTGCAGGAACTACTTCCGTTAGATTTTGGAAAACGTGTACAACTCTGCACCCTAGTAAACTTGGTGTTCGGGTCACGTAGAAGAATAATCGGACGATATTTTTTCCGTGAAAATGTAACTGGGCAGGTATATGGCAGCAAATATTGTTACCATTTTTTGAGGAACTTCACGACGATGAAATCCATCATGGATACTTTCAGCAAGATGGCGCAATAGCTCACACAACGAGACTTTGGAGTTGATTAGAGAATATTATGATGATCGAATAATGAGTCGAGATAGATGGCCACCACGTTCTCCTGACCTTACACCTCTAGACTATTAACGGTTACACACGACTGAAGAACTTCAAGAGGCAATTACAAACGAAATTAGAAGTATTACACAAAATGTTTTACAGAATGTATTTAATAATATGAAAAGGAGAATTAATATCTGCTTGAACAACAATGGACATCATATTGAACATTTACTGTAAAAATATAGATATTATGTTTACTTATCCATATGGATTTTATGTAATTTTAAGATAAAATATTTAATAAAATGTGAAAAAATTCCAATTACTCTGTTATTACATATTGCATGTTGCTTATTGCACTCGGGCATATAGACAACCCTGCCGTATAACATACTCAAGCACTTCCAACCGCTTGCATTTGCTTGAAGCATACGTTTTTAAAA
The DNA here is from genome assembly GCF_000390285.2 of Anoplophora glabripennis. Taxonomy (NCBI): domain Eukaryota; kingdom Metazoa; phylum Arthropoda; class Insecta; order Coleoptera; family Cerambycidae; genus Anoplophora; species Anoplophora glabripennis. The sequence goes on along the minus strand of NW_019416345.1, from coordinate 146,794 downwards.
CGCTTTTGCTGAATTTCAACAGCTAACAAAAATGTCCAGCGTAAATTTCACAGGTATTGATTTTATTTAATTACACCCTTATTAAAAATTTTATGAAATAGATTGTTATATAAGAAATAATTCTTAATTTTTAGATATTCATTACCGTAAAAGTTTTGAATGCTGACTAACAATCGATTTGCTAAAAATCTAATGCATTTAAGTCTTCGAACCGTATTATTTTAATAATAATAGAGGATTAAATATTTAAAATGGATTGAATCGAATTAAAGAACTTCCGATGCTTTAAAAGAAGACCAGTCGCATAACATCCAATAAAAACTTAAATATTCTCTACTATATTAAGAATGGTCTTCGAACATCATCAATTTAAATTATCAAATAGGAAGGAAATCGGCGATCATCTGAGGCGTACGTGGGAATGTAATAAACGATCATCGAACCTTTCACCAATTTGAGAAACTCGAGCCTAAATAAAAAAGTTGTTTTAGGCTACAACTGTTTGACTTTCTACGCTTCGCAGGATCAATTTGAAAGTAACAAATATGGACGTAATTTTGTAAGTCCGTGGGTGTGTTCTTCGTAATCATAGTATAGTTCCTTCCTAAACTAATTCTCATATTTTTATAACCGTAACAACGTTCAAGGAGTATAACTATAATAAAAACGATGGTAACAACAATGAGTAACGCCAGAAAACAATTTAATTTAATTTAATAAATTTTGGAATATAGACTTACTTTCAAATAGTGATCTCTAAAAAACTGAAACAATTATTGTTTAGAGAAAGCATGACATATTTTTAGCAATTTAAATGTCAGCGATTCTATTAGATGTAATTCAGAGCTTTCATAAATGATTACAAGCGACATAACCAGTAATTTTGTCTGGAACAATAATTTTATTTCCTTCGCGTTGGCAACTAAATTCCGTCAAAATTAGAAATTATTAAAACATAAGATAAATACTACGTTAAAACACCACATTCTGTTTTACCGGCTGGCGATTTTATTCAATTAATCAACGATCGCATTATCTCGAACGTAACGGTTTGTCATTGTTTATCGTAAATGAATCATTAATATTGTTGACGTTAAAACTTATGGATTTTTAGTTGACAATACCAGCCGCGCAATGTTGGTTGCCTAAGCTCGGCAGTCACGTGGCTTGTAAACATTTGTGAAGGCTCTATAATTAATTATTTTTCAGCACACTGCGAATTTGTAACAACTACGTTATAAATGGAAATTTTTATTATATTAATTATTTTGGCACAGGAAATGTCAAAAGTATAACATAATTATATATTTCTGGATTCAGAATGCAAAATATTTTCCGCTGCAGTTAAAATATACGAGATTAATCAAAAATGGTGATGACTGATGAAAATCATTTCCGGTCTTATATCATTCCTCGCAATATACATGTTTTTAAAGTGTTGTTGACTTATTTTTATTACTACATGTTCTGATTATGCAGGAATTTGAAATAAAAAAACAGATAAATACAAAAAATACGTTATATCACTTCAAAAGTTTTGGTTTTAATTTGTTTTTGACTGTTTAAATTTGTTTTGCCTATTTCCATAATTAGAGATATCATTTGATGTTTAAGTATTCTATTATTACTTATATTTTTATTTTAGAATTTGTAGTCAATAAGGATCCAAGTTCACAGAATGATGTGAAGCATATTTTACCGTTAAACAAAATAATCGTGATCTCTTTTAATCGTTAACTTAATATTTAATTTCTGAAATTATCGCTTTTTAATGTAATCTTTGTGCTCATCTATTCTAATTTATAAGGTATAGAGGTCTTTCAAAAACAAGAAAAACAAAAGTGTTGTTTTTTGTATTTTGTATTTGTCTGGTTTTTTTTCAGTGTAATAATTTTGATTAGAGAAAACTATTTTCACAAAAATAACCTTTTTGGGGCAAGAGTTTATTTTATTAATTTTTTAATTTTTTTCACAGGTGACAAAATTTCTAATAAATAAGAGAAAAACAACAACTATACCAGAAATAAATAATTTCAAACAATATAAAAAATAAAATATAGTATTGTACTTTATATTTTATTTTTATTTGTTTTCATTTATGTTTTATATAAATATACATATACAGTGGGTTCCTTTTATGCAGCACAACGTTTTCAAAAATATTTGATATTCAACATAGTTTTCGATGTGTTTGTCAAAAAGTATAAAATCGTATTGAGGATTAAAAAAAACTGATTGATAAGTTATTTAGATTTTAAGTATCGATAATTTCTAGGTAATTACAAAACATATATTTGGAGGACCCTGTATAGAGTCCATATTTCATTATGTTGAGCCATTTTGAAATTTGTGACAACAGATGGTCTTTGTACAGAGCTATCAAAGAATTCAAATTCCTCTCAATATTAGTATATTATGCTACTTAAATAATACAGAAAATAGAAAAATTAGGCAATTCATTATTTACCGTTAAGTTTATTTTTGCTTGTAATATTTAATAATAATACTTCTCCTTAGCAGCCCCCCCCCCACCAAATGCTCGAAAAAAATATGTAAGATCAAACAAAAAAAAAATATTTTTAAAAAATGTCTCAGTTTTCTTGACAGCATAACCTTTTCATTGTTTTCAAATTTTAAAATACTTAAATTAATAAAGATTAAGAATTTTCTGTTTTCTTGATTGCATGATTTTTTTTATTTTTTACTTTTTTTTATTTATTTATTTTTTATTCATCAACTGTACAAATACCCGCCCAAAGTCCATCTCTGGATCTGCTAGTGCTCGTATTAGTAACTTGACGCATTTTTTTTACCATTCTGTATGAGACCATCTTTAGTTACACTCTAGACTAAAATACCTCAATATAATGAATTTTGGACTTTATAAAGAAAGATCTAAATATCTGTATTTTAAACTTCAATTGAACTTACTTAAACAGACACCCTGTAAGCAGAACGAAAATAAAATTTTATTAGAAAATAAGGAAGTACAATTCAAATAACCTACTAATTTTCTTGTTTTATGAACATAGCAGGCCATGAAATTGAGATAGAAATAGATATGAATGAAAAAGTAAAAACATACTTTTTTAAACATTAAACGCTAAAACTTTTCTTGTGCTTACCCAAACAAAAGCGTGGACAACGGTGTCTGCAGCTCGCGCTACGTCCTAGCCTAAAAAAAAGAGATGATTACAGAGATAAAACTAGTTGGCCTTGTGAATCCATTTATGTAATGTTGCTATGAAATTTGTCCGGATTTAGTACACGAATCAAGGGAAATTAAATGGTAGAAGTGATTCCGGTTATCAGTTGCATCATGCAGGGGCGTTTATTTGGATCGTGTAAAAAAAACAATTTATAATCTTGTTCGCGATCTGGTGTTTAATTATAAATGCATTACAGCCCGTTTGCGTAAAGCGGCGCGGGAATATAGGGCAGCCGGTGCCGTTCTCGTTTAAAATTGTTTCATTTTCATACGCAAGACGTGCGTAATAGTAGTAGACGTAACCCGCGTGAAATCTTAAAATACGTAATAACGTCATGGCACGCACAATAGGTAGATATTGCAACTTTCGAGCAGAGCCGAAGAGCTAAACATTTTTGGGGACCTATTATCCTATATCTTTCTCAAAAAATAAAATACGGGGTGTTCCAAAACAATATGTACCTAGGTTTTTTAGGAAGAGGTTGCTAAGACGTTTTTTATGTGACGATGATGATGAATTTTGCACATGTACCAAAACTTTTTATGCCTCACAATGTAAAACTAGAGTTAAACACCAAACATTACAGGCGGATTAAGATGAGGGACTGTAGAGTAAAAAAATATTTTTTTGCGCGGTATTATTTCAAAATTTGAAATTTCAAGGTTTCTTTACACAACAATGAATACTATTTGGTACATATATACTGTACCGAATTTTCTTTATTTAACACAATTTTTATACCCACAGTTTACAAATTTTGACAGTTTGCAATAACAAATAACTTAACCTCTCCTTGGATTTCTAAGAACAGTATCGAAAAATCTCTAGCTTCTAAGAACATAATAGAAAGAAACAGAACGTATTCTAGAAACATCATGAAACAAAAAGAAAACAAATGTATAAGCAAAGCACAGTAGGTCGAATTTCTCTTCGTATGCATAAAAGAAAAAGATTAATACATAAAAAAAAATCAATTTTTTTTAGATATCCTATATGAAAATGGAATTTTATCTACACAAAAATAGTTTATTACACAAGGAAAATAAATAATCGATTTTAGCCTGATATGTCGCTAGCTTTTTTTACGATACATTATATAGGTACCTACTATTTTATTCCCGTGACGGTAAATAACTCTATAAGATATTAAAAAATCAATAGAAGTGAGGAAAATGTTTCCGTTTTTCGCCGTTTTTAATTTTTCATAAATAAAAATATGTTTCAAACCACTTTTTAATCAAAAATTTCTCAAAAGGTCAAGGTTAACTAAATTAAAATTTTTTTGTCGTTGACGCCTGAACAGTTGCGCCGCCCCTTCTACAAATTTTTACGGTAAAATAATTTCTTTTAAAATTTAGTTTACAATATTATCTAGTTAATTACATAGATTAGCCATATGAAACACTGAAAAGGAAATGTTGAATTTGTAATGTGCAAAATTCATTTCAAAAACACTGAATACGTGGGCTCCTCGTAGCTCGCACCTAAATCTGTAGTGTTTACAGCGGTGGTCATGGTTACCGTCGCGTAACAGTGAAAGACAGAGTGGGAGTAGCGCATATTTAATATGCAATTTGAGCTCTCTTTAGTCAGCCCATGACCAAATAATAGTTATTCACCCTATTTTTTCTTATTAAACGTAATTTGTTTACGTGTACGGTAAAATTTTGTTAGCTACTTGTTTGTACAAATTTCCCCTCCTTTCAACTCTATCCGTGCATTTATCTTCATTCTTTTGTGACCCCGGTGCCCTGGTTTACCCTACGCCACTGCTTTCAACTTCATCGTAGGTACATTTCATTTACTTTCCTGCAAGGCGATTTCCTGATACTAATTATACCTGCTCAATAACTTCTATACCAACAGAAAAAACAAAAACAATTTGTGTTTTTATCATATACAGGATGTTTCAGAATAACCTACCATAAATTCTAGAAGTAACAGAATATTACAAAATGATATAATTTTCTATGAACTACAGATTCATAGGCTTTTATTTTCAAAGTTACATCAGTTACAGTTCATTATCTTTTAACGAATTTTGGTAATACATATCTCCAAAAATAATTAACGTATCATATTGAAAGGACCCCGCACAAATCTTATGGAAATTGGGTCGCTGTCAAATTCGCTGAATTTTTGATATGTGATAGAGTTCATCATACTGGTCAATTGTCTCAATGGCCACAAAGCTCAAAAATGGATAGTTTGGCCGGTACAGAGCTTTAAAGCTCCGAATATCCTCCACGGATTTATGTATATGCGCAGTGTGTATAGACTTTTGAAATAGCCTATTTCATTTTTTTTATTATCTAGGTTTATATTTTTGAGGTTGCTGAATTCAGATCTGTTGTTAGATTTTCAAAATTGACAGTTGGCAGCTGTCAAATAGCTGTCAATGTGCTATAATAAAGCCAAAAACTTGTTTTTTTATGTTTTATCTTTCTTTTTTTTTGAGCTAAATGACAGCTGCCGATAGTCATTGTTATTGATTTGATATCGTCTTTGAACTTATCGAACTAAAAAAAAAGAAAGATAAAACATAAAAAAACAAGTTTTTGGCTTTATTATAGCACATTGACAGCTATTTGACAGCTGCCAACTGTCAATTTTGAAAATCTAACAACAGATCTGAATTCAGCAACCTCAAAAATATAAACCTAGATAATAAAAAAAATGAAATAGGCTATTTCAAAAGTCTATACACACTGCGCATATACATAAATCCGTGGAGGATATTCGGAGCTTTAAAGCTCTGTACCGGCCAAACTATCCATTTTTGAGCTTTGTGGCCATTGAGACAATTGACCAGTATGATGAACTCTATCACATATCAAAAATTCAGCGAATTTGACCGGGACCCAATTTCCATAAGATTTGTGCGGGGTCCTTTGGAACGCTCATGTTTTGAGAGATTCATAGTAATTTTGTTTTTCAATTAGTGGATTATCTTTTAAATCCAGTTATACAGGGCTTTTATTATGCTGCAAACCTGAAATATGGTAAGTCACAACTTTTTTGAGGTTAGGATTTCGAGCTTCCCGATACTGTCACGATTACATGTGTAAAATTACATCTTTAATTTAGTATTTTTTGCAATTTTACGTATATATGTGTCAAAAATTCAATATTCTGTGTATAATTGTATGCAGGGTTGTTTCATTTCTCAGAAAGGTTGATTTTTATTAATTTTTTCGATAGTGGCAACCGAAATTTCCGCGCAGTTGCGTATTCTGAAGGAGCGTTTTTAATTTTTTTTTGTACTTTTTGACATCCTGTATAAAATTTTATTACACCTTTATACTGCAATCTTCACGAATTACATAAAGATAAATATTTAAAACAATTTCTATTTAAAAAAAAATGTAAATTCCACCACAAGTAACAATTTTACTGCCTTTTAAATATTAATACGTCAATCAAACAAAACTTGTATTTTTATTACTATAGGTTATCCCTTGTTACGAGATTCTATGAACTCTCTCTGACCCCCGACATTTGTTTTCAAATCAAACAGAACTGGAAAATTTGTAAAGCACAAATTCATTTATATTTTATTGCTATGCTAACGCAATCGACAGCTAAATTTAAAATGTTTTTATTCATAGTCACAACAAAACCGTTTTAAATAAATATTTATTACATTTTACCAAGCTTTAACCTCTACTATAACCAGTTAGTCAAAATTAAAAAAAAGACATTATCTATCAGAACCCAAAAACGACGCAATTTTCCTTCATTTTGTAGAAAATAAGTAAAGTTTAAGGAACTGCAGCTAATTAGCAATTGATGGAAAAAATAACTAGCGCAAAACCTCTTACAAGTTTTATTTGAATATCTCTAAAATACCTAAAATTATTACCTAGGTAAATCAGTTTTCAACACCATGGTCCACAAAATTATGCAGTTTGAATTTTTTAAAATAAACTTGTGCTATCCACATGTTTATGAATTTCGAATAGATGTCTTTTTAAGAAAATTCTTGTATTTAGGCATATCACCCGGTACCCGGTATACAAAATACACCCATGGAAAGTGCATTTTAAACCGTAGAACTGAACACGCAATACTAATTTGCAAATAATATGCCTAGATCATTACATATATGTTTTTCTTATAATTACCTCGGAAGCGATTTCCACGTATTACATAATTTTGTTCTGTTGGTTATTTGATTCGTTCTGAACACGTGCAGGCAAATTTAAAACATGGGCCCAACATATATGAATACAATGTAGTAAAAATAGACGTAATGTAAATAACCACATCGAATATTATGACAACAAAATAGTACAGTAATGTTAAACGAATGATGTGGTTCGGGTTACATAACAAATTAGATTAAAATTTGACAAAAATCTAAAATATTTGAGGTTTCAAAAACCGACATAGTTTAATAATCATAATAAAAGTCGTATAATTTTAAAATGGTCTTGACGCATCTTTAGATGTTTGTGAACTACGACATCAAAGGAGCTACTAAGGCATCTCTTATTTAAAAGCAACAACTTCTTTAATAACAGAAAATGTCTTCAGAAGGAAACAGTGGAATGTAGTAGTGTATTTTCTTAACGTCAAATTAGTCCAGTTCGTAGAGATTCGGCCTGTGTCAAACCTTGATAACTCGGAAATAACTAAACAGGCCTACTTTAAATGATGAGTACAATAACAGGCTAATTTGCTGACAAAGTATTTTATCAGGAAAAAAAAATTATTAACAATTTAATCGTGAAAAAAATTTTTTTTAGTAGTTTTCTTTAAATAACTCAGCGGGATGACATTGTACGAAAAAATGCTTAGGACATGATTTTGTTCGTAATAAAAATAGCTACAAAATGGCGGTGGTCCGATTACGAAATTTGCAATAACAAAGCCGTGAGATTGAAAAAACGGTATAAAACGTCAATTTTTTAAAGTTGCTGTAAAAATGTCAATTATAAACAAAAAGTGATAAAACTTTCGAAAACTATAGTTCAATATATATACAATAATGACGCTAAAGCCGAAAATCAGGAGAGCAAAACTTTTTGTTCTATAAGGTGTTATACATTCATCGGCATCTGAAACTCGAAACTTTGCCAAATTTGTTCGAAGCTTTGCTGACACTTGAAATTTGGTACACACATAGTGTAAATATGCAGAAACCAAAAGCAATTTGCAAAATTCAAGTATCTTCATTTTTGCAGTTTTGGTAAGGTTTTATACGTCACCCTAGTTTTATACGTCACCGTTTTTTTAATTTTTGGACGTATATTTATGTATATTTATAAAATATTCCATTACGGTAGATTAGCCAGCATAATTACCTACAATTTAAAAAAATATATATTTTCATCGTTTAGATCCTAAGCTACTTAACATTTTGCGCCTGTTAGCCGTAGTCGTACATTATTCAACATATTAACATAAAACAAAATCGTACGTGTGGGGTAAACCTTTAACTTTAAGTAAACAATTGTTTAAATTTACTGTTGCATATTTCTAATAGTATACAAGCGCCGAAGAGCGGAGCTCGCGCTCGAAAATGAAAAGTTAAAGGTTTACCCCACACGTACGATTTTGTTTTATGTTAATATGTTGAATAATGTACGACTACGGCTAACAGGCGCAAAATGTTAAGTAGCTTAGGATCTAAACGATGAAAATATATATTTTTTTAAATTGTAGGTAATTATGCTGGCTAATCTACCGTAATGGAATATTTTATAAATATACATAAATATACGTCCAAAAATTAAAAAAACGGTGACGTATAAAACTAGGGTGACGTATAAAACCTTACCAAAACTGCAAAAATGAAGATACTTGAATTTTGCAAATTGCTTTTGGTTTCTGCATATTTACACTATGTGTGTACCAAATTTCAAGTGTCAGCAAAGCTTCAAACAAATTTGGCAAAGTTTCGAGTTTCAGATGCCGATGGATGTATAAAACCTTATAGAACAAAAACTTTTGCTCTCCTGATTTTCGACTTTAGCGTCATTGTTGTATATATATTGAACTATAGTTTTCGAAAGTTTTATCACTTTTTGTTTATAATTGACATTTTTACAGCAACTTTAAAAAATTGACGTTTTATACCGTTTTTTCAATCTCACGGCTTTGTTATTGCAAATTTCGTAATCGGACCACCGCCATTTTGTAGCTATTTTTATTACGAACAAAATCATGTCCTAAACATTTTTCGTATAAAGTCATCCCGCTGAGTTATTTAAAGAAAACTACTAAAAAATTTTTTTTTCACGATTAAATTGTTAATAATTTTATTTTCCTGATAAAATACTTTGTCAGAAAATTAGCCTGTTATTGTACTCATCATTTAAAGTAGGCCTGTGTAGTTATTTCAGGTTATCAAGAAAATGTCACCAACCGTAACTTTTCGGCCTCTGCCGACTGGACTAAATACCTAGGATACATATAAAGGCTGAATGTAAAATATAAAGCTAATATTAAACAAGATGGGAAAGACATACAGGGTGTATCCTAAGTCTATGTCATAAATTAAGGGGGTGATTCCTTGGGTCACTTTAGGCCCAAAAGCTTTAATAATGGCCCTGAGCCTAGTGTCTAAGATAGAGGGCGTTGAAATTTTTGAAAAATATCACATTTTTTCGATTATCTCTGAAGTTGTTTGACGTAGACTGAGGAAACTTGGGGAAATGATGTAACTAATTAAAGGTATTCGGTACGAAAAGGCTGTAACTTGCCGAGAAATGATCGTACAGCAATTAATAAAAAAACAAATCGAAGATTGACGTTTCTGAAGTTGTTCTTATCGATTTTTGATAAAAATTTTTCGATGCAAGAAAATTCAAGAAAAAAGTAAAAAATTGGGTATTTAAGGATTATCGCAAAACGTGAGATAAATTTACATATAATGAATACACTAAGGATATTTTCGGTTTTTTAACCTCAAAGTAACCCAAAGAAACACTAAAGAGTTCAAACCGCTGCGATTTTTCTTTCATTGTGATTCGTACGATTTTGTTAAAAATTTATGACAGTATAAATTTTGCATGTTTCATTCATTTTTTCAATTGATTTGATCGATTGATTTGTTTTGTAAAAATCCGTATTTTTTTATCAAAAAATGTCCATGGCCCATGTCCTTATATTTTTTATTAAATTTATATTTTCTCTCTCCTGTGGAATAATATTACAGTAACGATGTTTTTTTGCACCACTGCTCGAAGACAGATATACCTATATGTAATTTCTTCGTATGGGAAGGCACGTACAAACGTAACTGTAACCGTACAGACATCATGATTACATACCTCGCAATATCAGTCAAAATCACACGAATAATTTGTTTCTAGTAACTTTAATTAATGATAATAACATATAATTTTGACGTGGAAAAATTGCCGCTAGTAAACGTCAAATACTTTTACGATATCGCCAATGGAATACGAGCAATTGAAACCGCTCGTAGGAATTTCTAGCAACACCGGTTTAATTTTTTTTCCGTCTAAAAAAAAGTACAGATATTCGTTCATTTGTTTTACCTTCGAACGAACATGTCTAAACGTCAAGAAAAATTAACATTTTTCTTATTCCTATTTGTAAAATGTTTTGAACATGAGGCGTTCATTTTATCCCACAGACTTTCATACAGAATAATTTCGGTTTCCACCCAGTGACGTAAATTTCTAGACCGAGTTCTAGACGCTATTACAACATATCAACTTTATTTGTGCAACCTGCTACGCCATTAAAATAACTATTTTAAGGGCTAGGTGGATATTTGCCAGAACAACAAATTTACCTGGTTAGCACTGTTTGTTCTAATAATAACTGTAATTAATTTTTACACGTAATCAAAACTCCATAAATATTTGCATACATAGTGTTAATTGTAAGTAAAGAAATTATTTCATTTTCTGCGGTAAATTCATTGGATTTTATACACAAATACTGTTGTATGAAATGAATTGGCTTGTTTTATGCACATCATTGAGTGAACTTCACAAATATTGATTTTCAAGAAATTAAAAAAGCAAAAATCAGGGTCTTATTTTAACTTCATAGAAAGATGAAACTGACATCGTGCATGGAAAAAAACAAGGACGCAATTATTTCGTTTCGGGGTTAAATTTACAGGAGAAACAAATGAGATTAAACATTTAAATTTCTAGTTTAAAAAAAGTATATACAAAAACTAATGTAGGTATATGAGGATGAGGAAGCACTTTATTTAAAAACAATTTTAGTCGCAGTTAGATTGTATAAAGCGTGACGGACGGAAGCATATCATATGCAATAATTCATTGTCAAACTTAATATTGTAATATAAAAAATACACCTATAGTTATGTATTGCTTGGGATCACCGTCAATTTGAAAATATACAGGGTGTTTCTAAACTATGGTGCCAAATGAATGTGACACATAGAAAATGTCATTTTGAGCAAAAAGTTCCATGTAAACATAGGTCCGAAAATGCATAATAAAAAAGTTACAGGGTGATAAAGGTACAGTTTGAGAAACAATTTTTCGCAATAACTTCTACAAAAGTTAGGCAATTTAAATGAATCTTGGTGCAGTTTCTTAGACACTAAAATGCAACAATTTCGTGCAAAAACAATTTATTCCCATCGCCCAGGAGCGGAGAGCCGGGGTAGCACATAGGATTTTATTATGAAAAAAAAATTGTCCTTTGCATTTTCGGAAAATTGATCAAATTTTCTGAAAAATAAACTAATATGTCACAAAAAAGGTACTCTTGTTCAATGTCGCCAATATGAACCGTTCTCTTTAAAATTTGCAAAATTTATTGTCGTGCACCCGACAAGATAGAGGTAGCAATGGAAGTTCGTCATCATAGTAGCCATGAAATTTAAAATAACCTTTCAGTTTTCCTGTCAAAAGTTAATTGTAAGTTTTGATAGCATAAAATTTAGCTGGCGTTACTCATTAAAAGTTGTTATGGCAGAACAATACACCTTTGGAGAACTTGCAGATATGCATTTAATTTACGGAAAATGTGACTGTAATACAAGAATGGCAAGTAGATTATATGAACAAACCTATCCAAATAGGAGAATACCTTCTCGAAAATTGTTTATGTCCATCGACCGGCGCCTTAGAGAAACAGGTACTTTTAAAAAAAGTCATTATGACACTGGCCGTCCCAGAACGATCCGAACTCCAGGGGCTGAAGAGCGTGTTCTCCAACGTTTTGAAGAAGATGATACTTTAAGCACCAGAAGAATTGCTTTCGCCGAAAATATGCCACATTCCTTGGTATGGAGGATTGCTAGGGAACAACAACTGCATCCATATCATATGACTAAAGTACAAGAATTGCTTGCTGAAGATTTGCCAAAACGACTACAATTTTGCAACTGGATGTCAGAAAAGGTTCGTGTTGATGCGATGTTCGCCAAACGTATTTTGTTTACTGATGAGTGTTGTTTCACAAAAAATGGCATTTTCAATTTAAGAAATAGTCATCACTGGAATGATGAAAATCCAAATGCAACAGTTGTGCGACATTCACAATACAAAATTAAAATCAATTTATGGGCGGGAATAATTGGCAATAAACTTTTGGGTCCAATTGAACTTCCTCTAAATGTGAATGGGGAAAATTACTTACATTTTTTGAACAACGACTTTGTTGAAGTTTTGGAAGACCTTGATTTGGAAACCAGAAGAAATATGTGGCTAATGCAAGACGGGGCCCCTCCTCACTACTCTCGACAAGTAAGGCGACATTTAAATAATATTTTTGCAAATAGATGGATTGGTCGTGGATGGGATGCTCCTCAGCCATGGCCACCAAGAAGCCCAGATCTAACTCCTTTAGATTTTTTTGTTTGGGGATACGCAAAATCTAAAGTGTATGAAATTCCAATAGAAGACGAGGATCATTTAAGGCAAAGAATAACGGACACTTTCAATGAAATAAAGACGAATGAAGAAGTTTTGAATAAGCTCCCCTTTCATTTCTTAAAAAGAGTTAGAGCATGTATTAGAGCTAACGGTGATCACTTTCAACATATGCTTAAATAATTTTTTTTTGTAGTAAGTAGTTTTGTTATGTTGTAATTTAAAAATAAATGTTATTTGTTATAACAAATTTACAAACCAAATCCATACCCAGTTACCACATAAAGCATAGCCTTCTTGATTACAGCATTCTTGTTGTCGGGTGCACGACAATAAATTTTGCAAATTTTAAAGAGAACGGTTCATGTTGGCGACATTGAACAAGAGTACCTTTTTTGTGACATATTAGTTTATTTTTCAGAAAATTTGATCAATTTTCCGAAAATGCAAAGGACAATTTTTTTTTCATAATAAAATCCTATGTGCTACCCCGGCTCTCCGCTCCTGGGCGATGGGAATAAATTGTTTTTGCACGAAATTGTTGCATTTTAGTGTCTAAGAAACTGCACCAAGATTCATTTAAATTGCCTAACTTTTGTAGAAGTTATTGCGAAAAATTGTTTCTCAAACTGTACCTTTATCACCCTGTAACTTTTTTATTATGCATTTTTGGACCTATGTTTACATGAAACTTTTTGCTCAAAATGACATTTTCTATCTGTCATATTCATTTGGCACCATAGTTTAGAAACATCCTGTATATAATTTTCGGTTTCAGTTACCTTTTTTATTTAAAAATAATATACACATTTTACTTCGGAAAATTAACTTACATAAATTGTCAGTATTGATTGTTAATGTTTTTACAGTGCTTGATGTCAAATAGTGTATTACTCTAATAAGAGCTATTATTTGATAACCTCGTTGATAACGTATTTCATTTTCCCAAAAAAGATTAATCGAATCTACAACGAAAAATGTATAACTTGTCTAAGAATAATTGCTTCAATAAATAAATATAAGAAAAAATTTTTTAGAGAAACGGGGAATAAAGTAAAATGAAATTTATTTTTACCAATGAATATCCCTTCCTTCAAAATAATGGACAGGTATTTTTAAAATTAAAGTGTCATTTTTATAAAAATTAAAATATAGGGTTGGCCGACCCTGATAGCTCGAAGAGAGTTGCACATTTGCAAAATATGCTTTTTCATAATCAATTAATATAGGTTAGTCAGGTAATTTTTTCATTTTTTGTGAAAAAATTTTGCTCACGATGATATACAGGGTGTTCTACAAATTATATGATAAACTTTGACAAATGGTAGCTGATTGAAATATGAAATTCTATTTTTTAAAATGCTTGTAATTTATGGCCGTACATATTTGTTTTTTGTTGTATCTTGTTTCATTTTACCTTTAAATTTAATAAGGACATAATTAAATTACAAAAATTAGATTTTTAGTTTTTTTTTAAAACATTAAATTTCATTTTACAAAAAGTGGGAAAATTTTAATATTAATTTCAACCTCGCCTGCACAACTGCATCAGAATTGCGAAAAATCACATAGGTAGTTGTATCATAAAATGTGTTTTTTTCTATAATTAATCATACAAGTTTGTCCAAAGTCATCTTGTCCCCAAGTTTCATATGCGCAGTGGCAATTACTCGTATATTTAAGCGTAAAAAAATTAAATAACTATATTTATCAGACCTACAAACTATAAGTAAAACCATAAACAATGGTAAAACTTTTGCACAGAAGGTACTTGCCCTATTATTAAGACTGCTATCTTTGTTGTCATTTCATTTTCATCTCGCATCTGTTTGGTCAAGCTTACTTTAAAAATTGTGAAGTAATAATTTTTGAAACACAAAATTCAGGCCAAAACTCATTTGGGCGATACCTACTATAGTAGGTACTGCCTTGTTTCATAAGGAGCGCTATTTAAAAATCACTTTGCCCCTCATTTCACTTTGTCATGTCTTTCCCTACATCTGGATATTCATACATGGTATTCACAAATTATACGACTTTGACGATTCGTAAGAAACGCATAGATATAAATCTTATTGGAATATCCTACACATAGCCTACCTATAACTTGAGTCACATATTCTCATTCTCATAATATATATATATATATAATTTATTGTTTAGCATACGAAAAAGTAATTACCATTATTAGTTCAGCAGACTTAGTTCTAGGAATTTTCTTCATTGCAAAATATGAACAATATTTGAAATTAGTAAAATCTAAATAATTTTCAAGGCTAAACAAAATAATTTCTCTAAATTGATGTTGAATACAATTTTATTTGATGAGAACAAGCAATTTAACGATGTTTTGGCAACCATATGTATGCTACATATTCGTTACAATCTATTTTGTTAGTACCAAATACCAAATTGAATGTAACAGGGATACCTAAAATCCAAAAGAAATCCAAAAATTGTTAAATATATCATGCGATAAAAATGTTTTCTTCTACCACATTGCTTCTGCTTTTCTACTCAGTATACAAAATCTACAAACATCATGTATATAATGGTATACTGATAAAATATATCAGAAACGTGACTTGTATGACTTTTTTTTTAGGTATTTATTTAAACTAATTGTAAGAAGCCTACCCAATATTTCTATTTTGCACTTTTCTTATGCATTTAGATACACTACAAACACATAGAAGCAAAAATTTAATCCGTTAATAGAATAAATAAATTACTACTAGGTACTAAAGAGAAAAAAATATAAATTTGTCTTTCTCATAAACTGCTTAAATATCTACATGAAAAGACATAATTCTCGCTACTTTTCAAGAAAATGTATGTTATACCTATATATTATTAAAAAACATACAAAACCATAACGTTATGTTTTAATAATAATAAAAAATATATAATTTTAAATACATAAAATTATTTACCAGTATAATTCAAAGTTCCACCGTTCAAAACTCATAAAACTGTAATATATAACATGACCTTTGACTTTACTTTTTTTAAGCCAATTATCTTATTGAATACAAAATTTATGCCACCAACACCAACGAAATACTAGGACCACAGGCAATAATTTGTATATACAGTGAAGATCACAATGTGGGTATCATTTAGAGATTTATTTCTTAAATAAGTAATTTAAGGCAACAATAAAGAAAAATACATTAAGTTAAAATACCAAAGTAGGTATCAAGAAGCTTATTTTATTTAGTTGCTGCAGTCGCTGTTTCTGTATTAAATAGTTAAAGAAAATTTGACCAACTTACCCAGATTGATGTTATTTTTCGATTTATATAAGTATTAACTTAATAATTTTGTTAAATAAATTTTCACCGAAACATAAACCTTGCCGCGACTTTTTTATATTTATCAGCGTTTTGTTTATCTGAAACGTCAAAGTACATGCACACCCGACGCCATCTCGACATCAACTGTTTTGTTGTTGTTAGTGCGAGAGAAAGAGAAAATTGTTGGACCAATCAATAGAACACCGCGGTAGATTTGAATACAGGGGCTGTTTTCCAACCCTACAACATTTTTTTTGCAACAATATAAAGATAATTATAACTAATAGATTTACCTTACATTCATGTAGTCTTATATTATAACTGTATAGATAAATATCTAGGTACTCATTGCTTTTAAAGTATCTATTGTCTTTACAGAAAAAGTTATCAGAATTTAAATGTTTTTTATGAGTAATCATTTTAAAAGCCTTGTTTTTTTAAGATTTATTTGACGCATTTCAAATTTATTGGAGTTAAGCAATAAAAAGCGAATACAGTAGGTAGATCTAAAGAAAGTTGACAAAAGGATCATTTTTATAGGAGCAAGCAAATCTCTATTTAAAATAGCACTGACCAAACTATATAAGTACCTACCTATGTTAAATAAAAATTTAAAATATTACTGCCTTAACTCACATTGATTTTTACATAAAAAAATATGCATTAGTTTAGGATAAGCAACTGTATTTTTATAAAAAGTGCAGCCACAATAGACTTGGGCAAAGGGCATACAGCAAAGTTTTTATCTGCAGAAACCTTCTTTAGAAACCTGGTTATACCTATGTATGTACCTACAATTAGGTAGGGACGAAGGTACGAAAGTACAACCGTTTATCTAGAAGTTACAAAATAATAATAATCGTAAGAAAATTTATATATTTTCGGGCAAATGTTGTATAGGCAACATACAATACATTCAAGTATTTTAAAATTATGCTCTGGGAGATGGCTCAGAGTTTTCATTTAAGTGCTCTCTCTTTTTCGATTAATTAAATAATTGTAAAAATTGTCACATTGTCCTCAAAAATTTGTGTTCATGTTCAATAATCGTCCACTTAAGTCGTGGCGGCACCCATGCTTCTTCCAACTCTCTTTAGCTTGTCAGCAAGTTTTGTTTACCAAATTGAACAGATTTAAACGTAATTGATGAAAGTATGAATACCTATTCGGTGTACCTATTTAGGTGTAGGTTACTGCACCTTAACTCCTGCATAAATCATTCTTTTCAAAATTTCATGTGTACACTTCGTTTGCAGAATTCATTCAATAAAGGCGAAGTACTTGGGAATTTGATTTAGCAATAGCCATTAGCCAGGGATGAAAAAATACATGAAGAAAACCATATTATTTTCCTTATCTTACTGTAAAACCTTTTACTTCTTACTTATGTTTTTTTATTTAATATTGGAGATGAAAATTATTTATTTTTCCCATTGCATTTTCTGATTTGTAAATCGTCTAAGGTTCTAGTGATTTCATGTTTGCCATGTTTGTTTAAATACTTCAAATTTGTAATTTTAAGGTTATGTTTGGGATTTTAAAATCACAAAATCGTTACTATTGTAGCTATAAAACTGCAGTTTTCTATATTGTTTAAATGGACTGTAGGTATATGTGATATTATATTTTATACAGATAATAAAAGTTCATCTTTTAGTATTCAGTACCTCTCGAAGTAGCAGTAATTTCATACAGTACAAAAACAATGATGGTTCATTGGATTATTCAGCAGATTGGGATACTTTTTCTTTCGAAAATGAATTAAATACGAGGGAAAATATCCTGAAGGAAGATTTAAAAGCCTATAATCATTTATTGGATGAAACTTCTCCTGATAGTTCTGCAGATATTGGTAATCGGATATAAGGGTTCTTTATGAAATATATTGAATTATTTTTTCCCATAGGTAAACTCTTGATAAATGAAATGAAAGATAAAGTAGGATTGGTTGATAAACTATTAGAGACACATAAAGATTATTACTTTAAATACAATAGTTTATTAGAAGAAAGTAAAAAAATTAAAGATAATATGGCAAAATTAACAGCAAAAAATGATTCTCTTCAAAAGACTATAAATAACTTAGAAGAAGGTAGGCACCTATTAATGTGTAGAATATTATTGAAAGCTTGTCACAATTAAATGATTTTAAACAAAAATTTTTAGAAGAAACTACATCACGCAAAGATTATAAGCAATTAAAGTTAGCCTTGCAAAAGGCAAGTGAAATGTATACCACTTATTTTAATATAAATATATCAACTAAAACTCTATCAGATACGACTTACGAAGCGTCTTTGTACTTTAATGAAAAAGATGACAGTATACCGATTAAGTTTACAACTGATAGAATAGAACGAAAAATTATAGGTAAGTTCTTATTAAAAAAACCAGTAAGGTTAAAACCATAAAATTTATTTCTGCTGTTAGTAGAATATTAATATATAATTTTAAAAATATTTGTTATATTTTAGATTTTCAACCGAATGGAGCACTATTGCAAAAAGAAGAAGATATTAGAAAAAAATATGGGAATTTAAAAAACATTTCAGGTTTATTCTGTGCATTACATGATATTGTATCAAAAAACTGAATAATTTATATATCTATGCAATATTGTAATGTTTTAATAGAATATTAATTATTTTTATCAAATCTCAAGCCAACTATATATATTTTTTATTTTTTACTTAGCCAGACTATAAAATATCAAAATCTGGTAATATAAATTTGAACATTTCATTTTATTGATAAAAGAAACTAAAACAAAGAAGAGATTAATGTAATTGAGATAAAATAAATATTTGTTTTATAAAATATGCATATATAAACTATTATTGCCTGAAAAAATAACGGCAGTGAAATAAATAATAATTTGTACCAATCGCAGTTTTATTGTAAACCCTAATGAAAACCTTTTCTTCCCGTGCAATGAACTGAAACATTCAAATTTCGCGCCAATATACCTGTCGAACTGAATTTTATCACGTGACCCACGCTCGCCGCCATTTCTCTGTATAAACAACGACCGGGACGGTTCGTGTGTATCGTTTGCGTTTTATGTTAGTAAATTGTGAAATTAAGAAGTAAAAATGTCTGAGGTTGATTCAGTAAATACTAATAATGCTGTAAATGAAGAAAACAGTCAAGTAAGTGTCCTACAAATTTTATTTTTTTAGTTATTTCCTGAAACAATCTATGAAGTGTGCACGTAATAGTGAGTGATATTAGAATGTGACTGTTTAAGGTTAAACCCCTCGTGTTTAAGTTTGAATTTGATTTTAAGAATAATTTAGTCACAGTCTGAGATCTTTGAAGTTTGTGATAATAAATTTTGGAAGTTTCCGTATTTGTTAAGGATTTTATAGAATTTTGATGTCATAAATAATAAACTTGAGTTACTAGTACAATATTTTTTCTATTTTTATCTACAATATTACGTGAAATGCTAGTAAAAATGCAATTTTAACTATGTACGCCGTCATTTCTGTACCAAGGAAAGCACATACGTTTCGCGCGGTATCCCTCTTTTTCAAATGACTTTCAATTGTGCGTCACGTCGCAGAGTAGACCATCGTGTGTTTATATTTTTGGAGGGAAAATTCAAGTTCCGTTGAAAATTATAATTCCGTGTTTGTAACTGTTTGCTGTCAATTTGTATATGGAATTAATAAATAACTGTAGAATTAGAATCATTCGTGTAGCAACTAGAAATACAGTCGAAGTGTAACATGTCCAAAGTATAAAGTATGTTTTATATCCTATAAAATTAATTTTCTGTGTTCTTAAATGTAATTATAGGCATTGAATAATAATTAACTGTTTTTGTTTTCAGAACGATAAAGCAGCTAAAGGTAAAAAATCTAAATCGCCCAGGCTTTCCACCATTGAAAGAGCAAGAGAAGAAAGCGAAGCTATCACAAAGGTCTGCATGAGTACTATATCCATAATATGTGTTAATGGTCATTTTCTTTAGGGTTTAGGTCCAGAAGTTGAAGGTAGGCGCCGGACTCGATCAGCAGCTAAGGGGGTTCCAGCAACACCGCCGCCGCCAGCCAAAAAAGAAAGAAAAAGTTCGAGCTCTGGCAAAAGTAACATTATCAATTTTTAATCATTACATTGAATTAATTTATACGTTTGTAGCTCGTGGACGACCAAAAAAATCTACCGAGGAGAGTAGTGATTCTCAGAAATCAGAAACCTCCATAACTGAAAGTGAGGAGGAAGCTAAAATCAATGATGAAGCAAAGAGTGACGCAGAAACTACAGAAAATTCACATGACGATAAAGAGGAATCGGCAAATAATAATGCCGAATCATCTAAAGTAAGTACGAAATGTTTCATCTTAATTTTTTACAAAATCTAATTACATCATAAAATCCTTGTATACACAGAACATATATATGTTACATATATATAATACTTAGTTATTTCATAGAGGAATTGATAAATATTGGCACAAAATTAGAATTATCTGTTTATTTCCCTTATCTCTTTCTTAAACGTTATGTAATAGGTACAAAATATGTTAGTACTGGTTATCTAAATAATTTCATTATCAGTATAAGTTGAAAATCAATCAGTTAGGTTATTAATATATGTGTTTTTAGAGGTATCACGAAGTATAATCGTATTGTTATTGAAAGAATATTTTTATATACAAGCCAAAATTTGACATGGCTTTTATAGATGACAAACAAACTACTCTTACTTTATTTAATTTAAACTAAATCTATTTCAGATAAAAATTATTTATATTTTGAATTTGGGCAATATTTTTTTCCACCTAAAGAGCATTTAACCACTTTTCCAAATATTTAATTGTAACGGTGTCCTTTAATTCGACAACTAAATTTATACAACTTTGTCACTATTGATAACATATATTTACATAGAGTCCATACGATCTTTGTTGAGATAGAATTCCAAGAAGACCCCTGCTTCATTTTCTTGGAATTAACCACATTTGACACCCGAGGTAGAAAGACATTGGCGTCGAGGCGTTTACACCGTTTATCCGATTGAAATGATACGAGCTCAAGTTAAAAATAATGTAGCAAAGAAAAATGTTTTATTTAAATTATATCTCGACAAATATCGTACGGACTATATATTGTTAAATAAAATGTCAGTTTTTCTTAGTTGTTTTCATCCTGTTACATGAAAGAATGACAGTAACTGAAATAATTTTGTTTGACAAATTAAAAACTATATTAGGCATCATACGTAACAATTATTACCAAGGATAACATCAAAAAGCTTGATGTTGACCTTCACATACAGATAAACATTCATCAACCAGTGGTAACTGATCAAAATTAGTCTTCATATTTTTATAATGAAACGATAAAGACAATTTTTATGGTGAATTTACGTTTTTCAGGAGACAAAAAATTTTTTACGTTTTCTGTATCAGATAGTTATGAAAAAGTGGTTTCCACACAACTTATTTGTTGTGACTGAATAATTGAGTCTCTGATAATGAAACGTGTACCAAATTTAGCTGCTACATCTTTGAAAGAAGTCAAAAATGATCATTAGTTCATTTGAACTTTCTTTGTTAATATTATCCCAGGAACACCCTGCAGAAGTTTGGCAGGAGAATTTAAAACACCCTGTTACTTATGGTCTTATAAGAGTAATATTAAGAAATAAAGAGCAGTAATTTTTCAGGATTTTTGCTAAATCCTTTTCTTAAATAGGGGATATTTTCCTCAATAATATTGCAGTGTGCAAGCTCTTGAGCTGATTTGCTGTTTACATAACAAATCAGTGTGGTTCCCTTGCTAGAAAAATGATAAACAACACTTAAATCCATGAATAAGTAAATATTTTTCTTGCTATGCTGTTGTTTATTACAGTTTCTTCTTATACAGGGTGTCCGAGAAAACAGTGGTCATAGAGTAATCACAGATTCCTAGATAAATTGAATTAGTCAAGGACATTTAACACGTTGACTGCGGTACATACCTCGGGGGGTATGTACTTATTATAAAAAATATGCGAATCTCAATATCACATTTTTACTGTATCTTGTGGAAGTTGCAGAATCTGTAGTTTTTAGAAATAATGATTTTTCTATTATTTTCTTTTCAAAACTCTTTGCCAATGAAAACGTTAGTATCCTAGGATATATAGTTACAGATACATGCAAGTTTATAGCAATAATTGTGTTATTTTTAATTTTATAGGGTCAAATGTAAAAAAAATTACATATCCCTAAGGATATGTACCGCACACAGAAATTTTGTTACATATCTCCGAAGATATGTATCGCAGTCACGGACAAAGTACATTGAGATTATCTCACAGTCAACGTGTTAATTTAAATGTCCTTGGAATTAGTTGACTTTATTAGTCAAAAAATGCTTCGTTTAAAAGTTTCAGAGTGTTAATCTTATCATTAAAATGATTTTACAATAATATCAGAATATCTGATTTAAATTCCTACAAAACTCATGTCAAGTTTTCTTAAAATTACCACATTTTGAGTAGAAAAAAGAAGATTCAATTTGCCGTTATGAAAAAAATTGAAGTTAATTGACTATATCTGAAAATTAAAGATTTTAGTAACTATGTTTGTATGAACCAGCTACTCACTGCACGGTACTTGCTGAGTGACTTGACTTGGAATAGTTTGACAAGTACTTATTCAAGTTAAAGTAAACTGTACACATTACGTGCCCAATTTAGTTGACTTTCAATTTTTCGGGATTATAACAATATGTTGTGGCTAACTAACCTCTGGTGAAAAATCACTTTATATTCGTTTCAAGCGTCGTGCGCTTTGTTTCTGTTAGGTAATTTATGTGCTGTGTCCCAAATGATAGGTTCCCGCTGATATAAATCCAAAAACTAAATTATCGACTTATTAGTCTACTCCATCATTTACAGTAATAAGAAATATGTTTAAACAAAACATGAGCAACAATTGGCTTGTGAAATCCTTTAAAGTAGGTATAGATATGTCTGCATAATGTAGCGCGTTCTAACAAATCGCCAAGTCAAGCTACTCCCTTCCTTTGACTGGCAGTTTACCGACACACAACGGGAAGTAAAAGTAACTCGCTAGTTTCACCATATACACTACGTGCTACTTGCCAAGTACCAAGTAGTGAGTAGCCGGCTTTAGGTCGAGTCCTGCAAAATCAGAATAAGCAGTAGGAAAAAACAATTGAACATCAATTTAAAATTTAAAAATTCATATTTGATGTCGCCGATTCCATCTTTCAGGTAACAGTTTTCAAATTCATTAAGCTATGCCTGTCTTATACATACAAAATTTTACTTTGTCGATCATTAAGCTTATAAAATATAAAAAAATATGACATATTATACAGGGTGTTTGTAAATGAGTGCGAAATATTTTAGGAGGGGGTTGCCGAAATTATCGTGTGAAAAAAAATGTATATAAACGTAAGTCGAAATATGCTTTGTTGCAAAATTTGATGGTTGTATTTTATTATAAATACACAACTTGCAATGTAATATGTTTTATTTTTTTCCTGAAAAATGGTGCATCCTTCGAAAACATTGTAGAGACCAATTTCATTAATAATAATAATAACAGTGTATTTTGGAAACGAAGCATATTTCGACCTATGTTTATATGAAATTTTTTTCACAAAATAACTTCGGCAACCACCCTCTAAAATATTTTGCACTTATTTACAACCACCCTGTATATTAAAGGAATTGTAATTAAAAATGCTGTCTGGATCAAAACTAAGTTATTAAAGTAAGTACTGATGAAATTAATTTCCATTGGAATGGAGAATTGAACAAATTAATGATTATCAAAAAGTTTGTTCCTAATATGATTAAATATCATTTTCTGTAAAAAATACAACAGACAGATTTTTTTTAATATTAGATTTTTTGGACATCTTAAATTATTGATTGTCTACATTTTATGACATTCAAATATCATAATAGTAAAGGAGTAAAGGGATTTACGAGTATTAAATAGAAATTAATATAGTTTTTCTGCAAATCAACTACAAGAAAATTTACATATAATCTTTTAAAAAATACATAAATATGGAAACTATAATTACTATTTTGTAGACATGTCTGTATCTTTAAATTCTTACATTTTTTGTCTTTGCCTGTAAAGTATGTTGATTGAATATTATTTATTTATTCCCTTTTTGGTTGTTCCCCACTAATGTTATTACATCAGCAATAGTTTCATGTTTCACCAATTCAAAAGTAACACTTTAACACCTTGAAACTTGAAAAAGCATTTTTAGACAAATATAAATAAATCTGTAGTTGCTGTTTAACCATTTTTTCTGGAACACCCTATAGAGAACTTCATTAATTTTACATCCCTGTCCAATATAAAAAAATACTTTCTAAGAGTTTTCCAAAAATTCATATTTTTCGAGGTAAAAAGATCTGCATATCTTGAATCGCCATTAAAATGGTCGTAATATTTTAGGAGTCTCCGGAAGCGACAGAGAACGGGGCAAGAGAGGATGATAGCGTAGACGCTCCCGCCTCAGAGGACGAGAAAAAAGAGGAAGAGGAAAGTAAAAGCAGCGCGGAAAACGCGTCAGAATCAGCAGCGAGCCCTGCAACGGAAGCCAAGAAACCCGCCGAGTAAATACATTTTTATATGTTTGATTTCTTATTACATACTGTAGGTTAAACAATTTAAGAAATTTATTTGTAATATTACTGAAAAACAAAATAGTTATTTTTAAATGATTTGTGATTTATTGTACTAGAGTCTACTTTGAGGTTAGGTTATGAGCGGCGCGATGCGATTGCAAGATAATTACTGTTAATAATATAACATAGGTTAGGCGTCATTCTTTTGTATATTTCTCCTTTAACGGTAATTATTGTACAATATGCATTTTTATTACCTACAGACAAGTAAATTTTAAATTATAAAAAGGAAAACGATAGTGTAGGGAGTACATATTCGCGTATGTACCTGAATCTCTCCATCTATCTGAATGTTTCATTTATTTTATCCCTTTATTTTTTAAAAATTCCATGTTCGAGCGGATTGAACTGAATAAACATTCTAGCTCACACGTTATCAGACACTCTCACCTCCCCCTCCCCCCTTCACGTTCATGCAGATCGGAGTTTCGGAATATATATATATATAATATTTTTTGAAAAAAATTGTTTCTATATACGGTTATAATTGCACCGGTTAGACGTTTCGATAATGGATCTTGAAATACCTGTAGCTATACCATTCATTGTTTGTATTTTTATAGAATTGTAGTAATATATTTTTATTTCATTATTCTTTCGACATGAAACACTGTCCTTGATTTTATATTTATGTAATCTAAACTGTATGGTTAATTGAATGTGAAATAAATTTTCATTAGACAATTATAAGAACAGTTGATTTTGATTAAAGCGATTTCTATCTACGTCTGTATCTTATTTCGAGGGTATTCGAGCATACGTTCCGGAAGTGGTTGCTGCATACGTGGGACAAAAAGATTATAGTTTCTCTTCAAAAAATTATTTTTGCATGGTGAATCCTAATTATCTATTGGTAATTTCTTTACTGTTAAATTATTTGAATGGGACGAAATATTGACACAAGTAAATGGACCTGCAGAATCAGAATATACGATCAGAGAAAAGAACCTGTATTTTTTTACAGACGATATACCTTCCTTGACAAGTATCAGTTCAACAACTAAATATTTGGAGGGCACAATATAAATTTAAGCCATTTTTAAATAAACTGTCGTAGATGTAACAAGGTGAGTAAATTTGTAAGTATAATCTTATATTTACCAGAATCGACATAATATCTATTTGATGTTCCATATTTAATCGTTTCTGGAACCCTTTAAAATGATATGCCCATGGAATCGCATTCACCGCAAGCTTTACCCGTCGCGCGATCTAATGAGTCGCTGCCCACTATTTTGAGCCTGGAGTACAATATAGAACTAATGTCACTTCCATTTTTTCACACCAATTGTTAACAGATAAATAGCAGTGGCCTATTTTCTGAATGTACTTTTCATTACAAATGTAGAAAAACGAGGAATAATTCTGTTTTATAAAAAAATGTACTTTACATAAATGTTAATGTGTTTTAAGAAGCTTCAGCTATTCATTTTGACTGTGCAGCAACTGTTTTTTAAATATTAATTTAGAAAACAAAATAGCCAGAACAGTGAAAAGTTGAAGAGTACTTACAAAAAACAGGTCCCAGGTCTCCAGGTACCTGTAATCAAATTACAATTTTCAAATTTGACAAACTAGAATGTCTACTACATACATTTACTGTATAGGGTATTTTACATAAAAAGAAACAATTTGGTCTGCTCGAAATTGAATCGGCGAGTTCCCTGCGATGCGCTTAAAAATTTTTATATCTCGCCTTCTAGAGGTCCGATTTTGATGATTTTTTTAAAAATTTTAGCGTATTTTGAAATGCCCATCGTTAATAATTATTAGTCTTTCAACAGTCCGATAATTATTTATCTTTAAACTTCTTTTACTTATCAACTTTATTTTTCTATTGTTTCAAAGGTAAGTGCATAAACTTATGTACTGTTTATCAATTTTCTTGAATTTCTCGCTTGCATAAATAACTTTAAACATGTTTTAAAGTAGGTTGCCAATGAAGAAAAGTGTTGTAATCTTAGACCTGGTAAGTACTCGGAATACCAAAGGTATTTTTCGAAAAATTAGCCCGGATGTCCCAGTACATTTAAGTGTAAATGACGGTTAACTTTGATCGGTTATAACTACGTAACTAATTGATCAATCGATCTGTTTTTTTTTTTTAAAGCGTCTCCAAGAACTTTTAAAACCTGCTTTAAAAAATTTGATTTGATTGAATATTGACAAAGTTATTCTAATTGTTTATAAGTACAAAAATTCGACCAATGTTTAAACAAGCGCCAGAGCTCTCCTAATTGACGGATTCGAATTTTTCAAAAAAAGTTTCAAAGCTTGAGAGCCCTTCTATATGTGATTAAATTTTCAAGTATCTAAAGGCCTTGGTTTTTGCTGTGCAAAATTTTGAAAATTTGCAAATTTTCAAAAACTGGATTGCAAAATCTATCGAACCGATTTTGATGAAATTTGGTGTGATGATTCTACATAACATGAAGTTTTGTTGAGCCAATAATAAAGGTCCTATACCCAATTTAAATGCCCCAAAAAAAATCCCTAAAAAGTATTGTTTTTAACCCCTTTTTTGCGATTTTTTCGATTTTTACCATATTAATCATGATCCATTCGATTTGTAACTAATCATGTTTTGTAAATTTAATTACAAACATTTTTTTCCTCTTCCATTTTCGCCTAAAATCAACTCTAGAAAAGATACATAATGAAATAGGAAGAAAAATATGACATTTTTCGAATTTTTTTAACATATTGTGCTGCCAAAAGTTAAACCCACGTTTTTTTTATGCGCATAGAAAAATTTTAATTTCTAGTGATATTTGAAAGCCAAAAATCTCCGTGGATATACGATTCACCCAAATATGGCTTTTTGAAACAGATACCGTCTGGACTAGTGAGATGTTTTACCCATTCTATTATGCCAAAGGAAATCTTAAATCCCAGATATCACAAATACCAGTCTTCTATAGCAAAATTCGTGAAAATTCGTTATTTTTGTTAACAATGTAAATAATTACAATTTCCACCAATCACCTATTTAATTTTCTCGACTCTCTTGCTACTGCCAACGAATATGTATCTTTTTCCTGTCTTTTTTTGTTTTCTTTTTTCATACCAAATTTTGTCTATAAATCCATTACTGATTACTACAGAACCCTTCTAGTACTAAAATAGACATTTTAAAATGCAATTGAATAGAAGATACTACAATTTATCTCAAATTATATCCGTACTATATCCCCACTAATTCTTGCTGCATGCTGCAAGTTTCAAAAATTATCAATACTGGACGTAAAACAGTCATATTGAATCAATTTAGACCACTGTTTTTCTGAAACCATGATTTCACATACCATACTCGTTTTTCAATAAACTGACTCTCGGTCCCCCTCCTAGGAAAATTCCTAGCTACGCCCATGAATAGGACGTTTTATTCCATACGTAGGTATTGGATTACTGAATGAAAATTGTTTATTTTCACATTCTCTGCTATTATTCCTTTGAAGAAACTCACTTATTTAAGAGACACCCTGTATACTATACAAGAGTAAATTAGAAAAAATTAATCCAATCAAGAAAACTACCAGATTTACTTAAATATATCGTTTTGGTGCATGTTCATCGTTATAAAAGTAGCTCTATTTACCATTCGAAACGCTGACTTAAGAAATACGAATGAAAATTATTGCAGATTTTTATACTTGATCACTGAATATGCAATGTGTCGAGCTCTCTCCCCTTAAAAAAGAATTCAGTAATTCATAAATAAGGATAATAAGGACTTCACCATCCACGAGCTTAGGCAACCCCCAACACACGTCACCAACGTAGTACCTCACCTGCCCGCTGGCGGCGCCAGCGTCGCTCGAAACGCAGGTAATTAAAGGTAACAGCACTTGACCACTTTGTGCTTGTTCAGTGCGAGCGACAGTGACCCGCAATTTAAAATCAAGTGATAAGTATAGTGCCACAGTGCGCGGGTGAAGTGTTACGATTCTCCCAAAGCTATGATAAGGATTATTTAGAACGGAATCCAATAAAACTCGGGTAAGACCGTAGAGGAATAGTTTATTTTTTTTATTGGAAACATTACACGTAGTAGGTCCAGCACATCTTTGTGCTCCGCCATCCGTTAAAAAATCCACACGGTGCCAAAGGATTCTTTTGGGTTCGTGTCTTTTACCACCGCAGACGGGTTCTGTTAATGAAGAGTTAGGCCGTTGCCGTGCTCTTGTTAGCCAGGTCAGGCTGTCGGGTTTTTCTGTTCTTGTGGCCGTTCTCCAGGCACCAATAATACCGGTACCTTTGGTCAGTAGATACCTGTGCAGATGATCGGATACGCTAGTAGGTTAATGCCGAATATTTTTACTGTTATCTCCGGTTTTATCTCTAGCCAAGTCAAACAATTGCATATATTTGATTAACTGTTTGTCTGGAACCACTCAGAACCAAAAAAAAAAACACAGATGAAGTGGTCCTAGTCTGAGTATCAGTCACATCTTACTCCACTTGATTTACAAATAATGTTAAAAGCTAACTGCGAAAAAAATATGAAACTAGTTTTTGCTTAATTACGTAACAGTAAATTAATGACACACTTTGGAACTCCGAGTAAGTCACATTACACATAAATTTATTTTTCCTAAATTACTTACAAGATACTTTTTGGTAGACTATTTTTAATTGTGCATAAATAGAATTTTAATAAGTGTAACATCCTTATTTGTTATAAATATAGATAATGATTAATTCCACGAGAACATCTCATAAATAAAATATCATATATACTTCGTAAGTATTTGATTAAGTGAATTATATGGAATGAATGGGAAATTATATATAACGTAACTTTCCCCTCTCTTTATTTTAATCAAAAAATGGCAATTAAATAATATTAATGTCTACATTGACACGTAGGTGAAATTTAATTCTCTTTTTCATGGATTAATTAATATTTTAATTTTAGTGCACCAGTATTTAACACCTGTAGATGCTTTGGCAAAAGTTTTAGACTGAATATACGAGGTTTGATGGAAAAGTAACGAGAATTGTTAATTTTTTGAGAAGGTATTTATTGAATCTTCAGTTTTCATTTCATCCCCTTCAAAGGCTCCCTGTGATATTATACACTTATGCCAACATAGTTTCCAGTTTGAGAAACATTGGGGGGAACACCTCTTTATGTATCCTCTTAAGCTCGGTATTAGATTTTGCCTTTATCTCATCTATTGTTGAAAAACGTTCTCCTTTGAGTATCCTTTTGAGTTTAGGAAATAGGAAAAGTCGTGGCATCACAACGGTGTTGTATTTCGCCAAGAACTGTTGGATAAGTAAAGCGGTATGTGTCGGTACGTTGTCCTGGTGCAAAATCCACGAGTGGCTTCTCCAGAATTTGGGTCGTTTTCTCCTGATAGCCTTACGCAAATTGCGCAAAACTTGTATATAGGTAGTATTCATTGTTAACTGTACGTCCGGACCAGATTTGACGTAAGTACTTTTTTCGGTCTTAAATCTTCAAACAACTTCCACTTGGACGAGTATTCGTTTCGACGTCATAACCATATATCCACTATCCACGTTTCGTCACCAGTTACAACGCGTATGAGCATGTCTGGATCATCTGTGACGTCAGTAAGCATTTCTTCAGCGATAGTTATGCGGTGCTGTTCTGTTCTTGTTGAAAATTCGACATTTTCGGAACAAATGCTGGTTTCAGGTTCAAAAACATTCGTAAAAGTTACTTGGCACGAGCCATATGAAATTTCTATTTCTTTAGCAGCCACTCCGATGGTGATTTTTCTATTAGCAAGCACAATATCTTTAACGTTTTCAACATTTTGATCATTGGTAGATGTGCTAGGACGCCCAAACCTCGTATCATCTTCGATGTCGTCTCGGACTTCCTGAAAATGTTTGTATCATTGATAAACTTTTTGTGGTTGTTACATAGTATCGCCGTTTTTAACTCAAAATTTCAGACAAACTCTCTGAACTGACATTTCGCTCACAAAAAATCACTAAAAACACTTAAATAAATCTTAGTGATGGCTATACTCAAACTAAGTGTGGTAACTGTCTAAAAATTGACAGGTACGTCACTGACGGTGTTACCAATATACAAAAAAGGTTTCAAATCGATAGACAAGATACAGCACGCGCAATTTGAAAATTCTCGTTTTTTTTGTTCAAACCACGTATAAATAATATTCAAACTGTTTCAAATATGTATCTATAAAAACTGTTATTTATTATTTTTTTTGTAACTTAGCAACAGAAACATTCTCATAATATGAGTTTATAACCCCCACAGGTGTATCTACTGACAGTCTTTAAAAAAACACCAAAAGGTTTGTTCTTTATTCTAAATTAAACCAAAGCTCATAACGATTTTCAAGAATAATTTTTCATAAAAAATTATGTAAATGTACTCCTTAACTTATTACAAAATAAATAATGCAATAAGATTAAATCGTACATTTTTACATATTCTGACTGTGGGTACTTTTTGTAGTAATATTGTCTTGTTTGACTTCACTTATCTGAATAATAGTCCTAACTCCCTTTGGTCAATTAGGCTGGGCTATGTCGCAACTCCTTGGATTTTTAAACCAATTGTTCTCATCCCATAAATTTAATACAATAGACCAGGTCAATTGTAGATAGTGTTACAAGTTAGTAATTTTGTAATATTATTTATATCCAACATTTTCTAAATGTATCAGAAGAGGGAGTTATTTCAATGACGTTCCGTAAGATCTTGAACAAAAAACTTACAACAACGTTGCTCTTACTCAACCATTATATCTGTCAGATATAACACCTACAAACCATTATTTTTTGGATATGAAAACAGCAACATCACTTTTCTTAAGTATAAATTACACCTTCAGATTTTTTGCTCCATTCTAATGCTAATATATTGTCAATTGCAAAAAGGTTAATGCCTTGAGGCAGACTTCAAGTACTTTTTGAGGAAGCTACCCGCTTCTAAAATTCTTGTCTGCAAACGAACAAAATTTTGAAAAGACAAAACGGTATTGGAAACCAAAGCTATCAAGTTTAATATAAGTACCTATACTATATGCAGTGCATTTTTTCTCTCTAGATCATATCAAATGCGCTCATTTCAATCGTGAGTATGTACTTCAAATACTTTTGTAGGCTAGTAATAAGCTAAGTTTGTATCGAATTCAACAATTCCGGCACTTAAGGCAAAATTTATTTATATAAACGGTAAACCGTTTGTAGGTGAGTAACATTCATTTTTATCAGTAGTTGTATGAATTGTTGCATTTGCATTTTAAATTAATTTGAGGACGCTGACATCTTGCAGGTATCCACTGAACCACAGACATTATTAAGCGCTAAGGACTCTTTTTCTTATTTAAATATTTGATTAAGGTGGTTAATACGATATGAGATACCCAATTTCACATAATTTTGTGGTACCACGTAGAATATATATTGGCAACTCAAAATATCTTCTAGTGTTATAAAAAATATGAAAGCAGACAAATTATTTATTATAATTTTTTTTTATTAAAAAATGTTTCTCATAAACCGTATTCTAATTAATTGGTTTTGACCTAAAAATATGTGCACACGGTGAATATTATTAGACTAAAATACAGTTTTTGCAAATATACGAACGTAAATAAAGGATTTTTTGTAAAATCTTTATATTTCCACCAGACATGAGACTATTACGTTTATTCTAACACGAGGTGATTCAAAGAAAATCAACAATTTCTTTTTAGAAATTTATAAAACTACCTTTGTGACACTGCTAGAGAAACAGAGTTTCTCTTTGTTATCAAATTTTCAGTGATATTAAATATTTAAAATTCACTTGAAAGCAAAAAATTACTGGATATTTAACGATGGTCGTGAACTTGGTGCATTTTAGGGGATGTCAGCAATTTAGAAAGTGTACGTTATGTAGTTCAAACCTTACATCAATTACACGTTAATTGGTTTATTATTGACCTAGAAAATGTTTGCGATATGCAAGAGAAATTAATATTGTAATAATAAAAGTAAAATGCACTTTCCCAGTTCCTTAAAGGTATGTTTTCAGTTTGTGGTGAGATTCTCTTAAAAGTTATATTACCATTTCCAATAATTGCTTGCTATTTAAGTAATTAGCATTACTGATACGGCGTTTACCTCATCGTTATGTAAGTATAGAAAAGGTCAAAATATTTTAAATAAATTTTTATTTTTTCTACTTAGGACAACGTTGCAACTTTTAATTTTCATTTTTATTACCTTATCCTCATAATGCTTTTCAGACATATTGTGTTAGTCATAGGTAGCTATAAACAAAAACTTTAATTGTAATTAATAATACCCACCTTCTTGATTTAGGGGAAGCCCAAAAGCAAACTTTTATGTTGTCGAAGTATTCTAACCACACCTTTCAAATGTATTTATATTCTATACTATCTTTCCTGAGTTCTATTAGCATTATATTTATTTTTTTGTACCTCTACCTATCAATTTTAATTTATATAATAAGATGCGAGCGGTTAGTAGCTTTAAATAAAAGCACCATAGTAATGTGTGTGTGTGTAGAAGAAAAAGTTCATTACTTTTTTAATTTCTGATTATACATTATTGTTTTAAATAAAGCAGGGTATAAACGATTACAAATTCTGATTAAAAATCCTGGTACCTTTAAAAAGTAACAGTTTTAATTAAGAATTATCTAAATATATGAAACAAATCAGTTAATAAGATAAATATAAAATGAATATAAAACGATTTAATCATATCGTTCGTAATAACATCAACGAGTATTCATAAATAATCCAATTTGAGAAAACATAATAATTTACTGAGCTAATTTTTGTTTTTTGTACCTTTCTTAAGAATACTACTGCACTGACTTTCCTGAGTAATTTTTCCTTTGCATTCCTTCAGTTTTAGAATATTGCAAAATCAGATCTGGCTACTCTATTTTCTCTTTGTTGAAATAGAAAATTAATATACCTATGTGTGTGTATTATTAAACACTCTTTCTCTTTAGATTTCAATCAACTCAAAAGATAAACTAGATGGCATAATACAATAACACTATGTGTTTCAACTCATTTTTATTATAATTGCTGTGGTATGTTCTACATTTTAGAATTTAGACTTCAAATTAATTGCTCCTCGGTAAAAATAAGCAAAACAATGCGCACTGGCCCCTTCAAATTTTTTGAAAAGATATGTACCTATTTCAATAATTTTAAAAATTTTTCATAAAATTTGGTAACAGTGTCGTAGACGTAAGAGCCTTTGTCTTAAACCATAACTTTTACACATGTATACTTTATTGAAATAACAAATTTCCATTATACATGGAAAAGATGTGAAAATTGTTTGAATTTAACTTGAATGAATTTAAATAAAATAATAAGTATAAAATTTTATATACAGGGTCGGAAAGTCCCCATGGTTCATCGGCCGTTACGTGAGAGCGATAAAGAAAGTCATAGAAATCCGTGCGATAGAGAAAGATGGCTATAATGAAAGCGTCTAATAGTCACCGCCCATTTCGCCCTTCCACAAATAAGATCCACTTCTTATATATCACTTTCCATATTTTCTGTATAATGGAGAGTGATGGAGTAATTCTACCCCGGATTCAGATTCAGCGCGACACAAGGGTCTAATCTTTGGAACATACCACTTTCCTCTTTTTGTGGGACTGTGTTATAGCTACCTACCTTCCTCTACTCCAAGGCGTTAAAGCTTTCTTCATCATAATTATCAGACACCTACATGATGATTTATGTACTTGTATATGGAACAACGTCCAAAGTACGAATCCCACCCTTTCGGCATCTCAGCAAAGCGTTCGACTGGCGACCAAAGATTTATAAACACTTAAACATCCTGAATTGGAGAGTAGAAAGTGCCGAGACATTCCGTGGGTGTGTCCTGGTGAACGCGTGTCTTTCTTGGATCTTTTGCAACGCGCGGTTGTCTAGATCAAAGGTCAGAGACTTTCCGACCTTGACTCTGCTCCGTGTGCATCATTATCCTGTGATTATTAGATGTTCTGAAATTTTACATGAATATATGTATGAGGATTAGTTTTGACATGGGACGTGATACTCATGCAGATACACTTCAGGCTTTATATTTCCTTCTGTATAAGCCTTATAGAATATAATCAGTACAGGCTTTGTAGAAGGCTATATATTATGCTCTTTTAATCATTCAACGCTATTACTATAAGGCGATTTGAATGGCGGATGAGCAGATAGGGATTCAGAACCTTCCAGTCGATTGGTTCAGTATATTTCTTTCATTTTTTAAATGCGGTACTTTCTGTTTCGTTCTTTTAATTCAGTTTCAAAAGATCGCGGTTTCAGAATATTAGTATTATTATCCTTTTGACATTAATATACAGTGTCGGGACTAAAATGGCTAAAGCTGAATTCCGTGAGGAACCCCTTTTTAAGATACTGAACAGAAATAAAAATCAAGAACAATATATTTGATTGTATTTTACCACAGACCGGATGAACGAAAATTTGGTAACGCTAACGACTACGTAAGCTGTTTTGCTATTCTGTACAAAATAAACAGGGTGTTAATGATAAGTTTTGCCAAACTTTAATGGCGTATTCTACCGATGAAAATAACCAACTGTTGCCCTACAAAAATTTTTAATTGGACGCTTCTCTACGGAGATATGGGGTGTTAAATGTTTCAAATATTTATATGATTTTTCCTGTAACTTCACTGGAAAAAAATATTTAATTATAAAATTAGGGGGATATACACTTTTTTAGTAGGGATAACTTATTCCAAAATACACTCCAGTGGCATAGTTATTGGGGGAGTAGGGGACCTTTTTTGAAAAAAAAATCGTACGCCACTGGTTTTTTAAGTAACTTTAAATGTTTTTAAAATGTACAATCAATTTGTGACAATAAAGTATTCTTATAAAGTATTCGTAAAATTTACTGGTCTTTGGGTAATTGGGAAATCAAATAAGAAGATACTACTTACGTTGCTTTTTACTATTTTCTATTGATTACTAAATGCGTAACAATAAATTCAATACCTAATATTTTTGAGAAATTTTTAATCAATAATTTGAAAAAATCGTAAGGACCTAATAAAAAAATAATACGAATTTATGAAATGTTTTATTATTTCTAATTAGTATTGCTAATAATAGTAAAAAAAATGTTGACTGTATTGACTTTTATAATGTTAAAACTTCCCCCAAAAGATATTTTGAAAGCCGTACTCAGGAAAAATTTTAAATGATAGCTAGAACAATCTAAAAACCTTTTTAAGCAATTACAATAGTAATGTTATCCTATTCAGCATTAAAAATGACTTTAAATTTTGTCATAAAAATAGTAGTGATGTATTTAAAAAAATTAATAAAAATAAATTATAAAAAATAAATTATAAATTATAAATTATAAAAATAAATTAATTAAATTAAATTAATTAACGAAACGTCGGATTGCAAAATTGTTGGTGCCATTGGATAGAATGAAAAAAGTGGCAATGTAAATATGCAATTTATTTTACAATTCGTTTTCAAATACAGGACGTTTTTTTTAAATAATCATTTCCTTGTAAGCAAAATGCCATTTTCGTATAAGACATCAAAAAATTGTACTAAGGGAAGTTATTCACTTTAATATTTTTTCTTTAATGAATCTTGTGAATCACCTTATTCCAGAGCAACATGCTTGTGGTCATCCTAACATACTGAGAATATATGTATTATTATATTTTCCTCTCAAAGCGAAGATGGTCAGATGATGGCTCTAATTCTCCGCATGTACTTTGTTTTACTTATCTATCTAATTAATGAGGTTTGCCTCATTCCTGCACTGAATGGTGGTTAGGGCCTACCAACATAAGTCCTTCCTGGGCGCAAATGCGGCCTGCTTAATGATAATAATATGCCGCCTCCTCTCCCACACAAGTCTTCGACTTCTGGGCTAATTCTCGTAGTTAGAATGAGGAGTAGAGATATTATTATTATTTACCACGCGAGTTATAAATTGTGTTTAGTACGACGCCACACAATTATTTACACATTCCAATAACATAACATCATTACTGATCCGAGGCTGGAAATCTGTTGGGTTGGTATTTCCGAACTTCACGAAGAAATTGACGAAAATTAGAACATGCTCTAATTCGTCAAGAATTTAATGAATAAATTCATGAAGTTATTTGACAGCTGATTTGGTGCATTGCACTTGTCCAATTGCTTGATGAAGCGACTTCATGAATTAATTCATCAATAAATTGTCAATGTAAAACAGCCTTTATTGACAGGAGGTAGTAAATTTTGCATTGAGTCAATTCTTAAAAGAATAATGAGTAATTCTGTCTAAAATGATTGGAAATTTGGAGGAAGAGGCCTAGGTCCTATAAAAACCGCATATTTAATATAATCTAAAAAAAATTAATGAAAGTTTATAGCTAGAACACACATTGATGCCGTCTAACCAGACGCAAAAGGCACGATCCGCTACTGATATCATCCCAGAAATTGAGATACATTGAAAACATGAAACCAACCTTTTGCTCAATGAACTTCAGAATTGGTTCTCCGATTAATTTTGAATCATGATTACATAAAGTACATTTTCTTGTATATTCACAATTTAAGTAGTTCGTTTATTATGTTTTCAAATTACAGTTACAAGTACAATCATTTAGAACTTGATAATTATAAGCTAGTTTATGTAAAAATAAAATTTCTAGAATCAAATTATAATTAATTAATAAAATTTATAGCTTACTCCGTATAAGGATGTTTCATTTTCCACTGATGCCTACGAGCATTGTACCGAAACATATTGTTAAGGAAAAATATCGATATTTAATAGTTTTATATGGTGTGAAAAAATACTTATATTTCTATTTATTCTAGCAGATAGTACAGACCGACTTATATATTAAAACACTAGCTTGACCAAAGATTACTTACCTTTTAGCAACATTTCACAACATTTCGTCAACATTTTCACAATTTGACGCCATAGACATCAAAATTCAATAAACTATTTATAGTATCTTACGTAAAACCAACGTAAAATGTATAGGAATATTTCTTAATTGTCACTTATGATGGAATGTACGCATAAACTAAATAATAAAATAAAAACAATTGTTTTTTAACAAATTTAAGAAAAAGTGTAATATTTTAAAGAGATATATATATTATTTTCCTATCAAATGGATTCGCACTGTTCTACAATATCAACAATCTTCTAGACAGACAAAATTCCTAATTGTTGATATTCCAACAATTACAAAAATTAATAAATTAAATACTTTTAGAAAAAATGACATATTGAAACGACACTTTACAATTTTTTCTTTATAAAAATACATATTTTATTACTAGTTTTCGTATTTTTACCTTATTATAAATTATTATTATTTATTATTAGCTTAATACCGGGAAAATAGTTAACACGGTAGGACGGGTTCGAATTTATACTTTAGTCGGTCGAAAATAATGAGGTCGAGCTCACTATTTATATTAAACAATTTTTAGCTTTCAATTTATTAACATGTGAGTATAATAACAATAAATATATCAACATAAGCAGCTCCATAAATTGTAGACTGAATAGATTAATTTAATTAGAAGAAAAAGTAGTCAGTGGCACCTCCTTTCCATGAACTTGTTTAAAAGTTAAGTAAAAGGAACTTTGGAGATGCTAGAACCTACTTTTATAGCAATATGTATTTTATTCCAACATAAATAAAAAACAAGTAGTTGACAAAATGCAAAACATGATATTATATATCTACTTTGATGTTTGTTTCAATGACAACATTGTCATTAAGTAACTGGTTATAAGTAAGATGTCTATATTGTTAAATTAATTAACGTAGGTACTGATTGTGAAATTTTTACAAATATGTAATATTAACTAATTTATGAAAGCATATGATCGAGGAAAAAACCACTTGTGCGGTCACTAAATCAAGCAGAATGGATTGGTTTTTAAGATGTTGAAATGTGTTACATATATCTAATGTAACAAATGCTTCAGCGGTAATGAAGTGCATTATTGAAAAGTAATTAATGGAATAACATAAATTATATTTTAAAATGGCGAACTCATAACACATTAGCGCGACGTACTTGCAAATGTAAGCAAATTAGAAACAATTTCTCTTTTATCAGAAAGGTGAAATGAAAGATATGGAGGTATTAAGTACCCTGTATAGTCCATTGTTACTTCAAATGGTACTAGTGACCTAATTTTGATGGTTCTTTTACGGAGATTATTCGGCACCAAAGTAGGTTTCACCAATTACACACAGGCCTTGTTTGGTTGATGCTTCGATATGATTTTTTATTGTTTATTTAGGTCCTGTGCCCATTTGCCATATTTATATCATAACTTGGTAATGTAATGTAGACGTTTATTTGTCATTTTATTTATTTTTATTACAGCTACATTTTTTATATACTCGTAAACATCAATACCATAGTTCGATATTTTCACTCGACGCCACTGGTCTATACCGTCGTATCCACCGATTCAACTCCACGTATAATGAACCTTGGATATTGATCACAATTTTTTTTTATTATTCTTGGTGGTGCCATTCAAAATAATTGTTCGAATCCAGCCTGTCGCTTTGTTATTGATGACAGCGACATGCATTATAATTTTTTGATGAAAACCTGTTGCTGGTAAATACGGTGTTGATGCTGTAAATTTATCTGCCGTGGTATAGTCCTTCCGAGTCAGTTGAATATGCAAAAAAACGTCTGGTAATAACATTTAATGAGTTTCATAGGCGTCTCTAAAAAAATTTTCTGCTAAAGATAAAAAAATATAATAATTTGTATATAATGAGTAGAAAATTTCAATTATATGTTCATTTGGCCAACAACATATTTTAATTATTTATGTCCTCAAACAATTTTATTATATTGGTGGTAAATTTTGTTTTGTTCCGTTTCAAAAGATCTCCAAAATGCCATGTTGTGATAATATTAGTAAACAAAATATCCCTCTTATTTCTCCCTTTCGCAATTGTAATATGAATGATTGATAGAAGGTGCCTATAATAAATTAAAATTGCCTGATTCACACCAAATTCCGCACTACTGCACTGCACTGCTGGGCAATTTATAAACCACTTGTCGCCTGCTGTGATTTATTGCACAGAAGCCCAATACAACTGTGCTCATTTACCTTTGACCGCGCTCGCATTCTTCAACTGGTCGTATACATTTCTACCACCTGGACGTTTAGTTCGACCAGACCTATATATGGGTATGGCTAAATAAATATGGGAATAAGTTTCTTAAATATTTCAATGCCGAGTTGCTGTTTACCGACCGAGCCTGGTACATACCTTGAAATAATAGGTTCTTTAATTGACTTCGGAAAAACTATAAGTCTTAGGAAAACAGAATGACTCTACAATTTTGGATAAAAATTAGCTGTCATCGTTGATTATGGTTTGTTTTGCCTGCATTTTTGTTTTATTAATTTATTTTTGCGTAACCAAAAATGTCGCACTGAAAAAAGCAGACAAATAGAAATTGCACATTGCATACTTCAATTATTAAAGTAATATTTTTTCGTTATCAAAGCTTATAATGACGTATATCTTTTAATTAGATTTGACTGTTTATTTTTTTGTTCTCGTTTGCTTCCATAGTTGGATAATGTTTATTCTATCATTACTTCTTGTTTTCATTTCATTTG
The DNA here is from genome assembly GCF_000390285.2 of Anoplophora glabripennis. Lineage (NCBI taxonomy): Eukaryota > Metazoa > Arthropoda > Insecta > Coleoptera > Cerambycidae > Anoplophora > Anoplophora glabripennis. The sequence goes on along the minus strand of NW_019416345.1, from coordinate 106,108 downwards.
CAGCCAACAAACATCCAAGTTCACCAAATAATGTAACAAACAATTTATAATTTTAATTGGAAATAAAAAGGATTTCAAAATGCTGTAACTTGAATGGCGTAGAGCAACAAAATAAGAAATTTCTAGTTTCAGAATCTCAGAGTAAGGAATTTTTGTCGTTGACCACCTTTAAAAAATCATAAAAAAATCTGGAGGAAAAAAATCTAAATTTTTGCTTCATATCAAAAGGTCCAAGAGCATCATAAAATTTTTCTATGGCAATCGCACTTGTCAGCTATTTTAGTTATCGTTAACAGGAAATCATAAGAAATCCAGCGGAAAAATTTTTTCAAAATCTTTACTTCCATTTCAAAATTTCCACAGGCCTAAAAAAATGTTTTTTGGCAATCCCATCTGTCAGCTCTTGGAGTTAGTTTGATTCGTCCTCTTTAATCTGAGCTGTTCAAAAGCTTTATATGATTTGTCGCTGAGTTGTCGTAATTCAAAGCAAAAATAATCTTTTTGGCTTTGACGATTAATTACTCGAAAATAATAGGTAATCGAACAGAAAATCTAAGCAGGGTTTTGAAAACTTCGAAGTATTCTCTATAAAATGTTCTTGTTTTTGATAAAAAAATGTTTTCGATACAAGAAACTTCAATTGTGATCCAGATGATTGAAATTGTAACTTTTGCTAAAAATTAATTAAAGGATACATTTTGCAACTTTTACTGATTTTTTAAATTGAAATTTTTTGTTTGTTCACAAGAAAAAATTGGTTGTTTCTAAAAACTGTTTCCTATACATTACACATCCTTTAAGTTTTAATTTGCATTTAATTTTACTAAGCTTTCTTTGACATATACCTAGTAATAATAATATACCTAGTGTTTTATGCATTAGTAATAACTTGCTGTTTCCTCCAATTTTAGAAACTTTCAAAATCACGTCTGTATTAGAATGTAGATAATTGATTTAGGAAGTGTGATTTTCTATTAAATAATTCCTAACAAAAAATTAAATATGATCTGTGTTTAAATAATAATATGTCTGTCTAAATAAAATATACAAAAAGCCATGTCCCTTTCGACTGACTATAGATCATTTCGTGTATTGGCCATTACTTTCTATTTTTATTATTGCAGTAATACATTTTGCTGCATTTTACTTACCTGACTCATTTCAATTGTAAAAATTGTTCAAGGCGTAAAAAGAGAATTCCCATTTTTGTCGCCATTTATTATATTTTATTGATTTATACAGATCAGCGTGGGCTCTGTTTAGTAGGGGTAATCTATATCCTCAATTCAAGGCGACTTATATACATTTCTATATGACTCGATATCTATACAAAAGGAAATGTACGTGGTGGTAAATTGGCTGGTTTTTAATAATTAATTGAACGCATTGGAATAAGTGACAATAATTTGCTGATAAATGCAATAATCATTTCGATTACCTTACAAGTAACGCCAAAGTTAAGAAAAAAAGCGATGACGAAGTTATTATTACATAGACTGTGGAAATGGTAAAAAAGAATTTTTCATTTTTAACAAAAATGTGAAACTATGTAATACTTATAAAGGGTGTTCCAAAATTGACAAGAAGAAATTTTGATAAAAAACGCAGGTTTTTAATTAAAAATTGTAAATTTGTACTGGCACGCCTGTATGTTCAAATCACCAAATTATAAATCGATATAGAAATTTAGTTCAGTTGTAAAAGTGCAAAATGATATATTGGATGTATACTTTCTAAATATGCTATATATGTAGGTATTTTAGGAACAAAAAAATATTCTAACATAAAAACATAAATTTAGGATTTGTTTGTATTAGTCTTTGGCTCATCCATTTCAATATTTTTGGTCTAAATACATTTTTTGTGTAGCTAATGAATATTTAAAATGTTGAACTATATAGGTGTATTAGCAGTTAATACCATAAAAATTTACAGTAGCAATTAACCGAACCATGAACTGGTTTGGTTCACACAGCAAACAATTCTGTTATCGCTTGTATGTGAGTAGAATATGTGATATTTTTAAATTTAGTCGCACGCCTCAACAGCTCAATAGAATTTGCGTGATTTTGCTTACTCTTAAATAAATGAATTGTCTGAAATTATTTTTTGAGACAAATAATTATATCTTTATAACAATTTTGCAGAAATGCATTTAAAAACTGTTAAATTTATGTTTTAAAGTGTATTGAACTTTGAATATCGCCATCTTCATATTTTAGAAGACCTAAATCGATTAAAAAAAAATATTTTTGACCATTTCGATGAGATTAATCTTCCTTTAATTTTTATTTCTACTTAATTTCAGTAGGTCTGTCTTGAAAAAAAGCGTTGCAAAATCGCAGTTAATAATAGTCTACGTTATCCAAAATACTAAAAATGTTGTGACTACGTAAATAAACCATACTGTATAAAATTCATATAGTTTTAGTTTTTAGTTTTTTTTCATAAAAAACAAAACATTTCCGACTATGTACATAGACAAAATATGAAGTCAGTTTAGTTTTTATAATAATTTGATCAAATGATTTACTTTCTTTTTACTTAATCAGTTCATAATTCTGTATTGTTTAACGTCAGTTGTTGGTAACTTTGTCAGCTACATATACTTTTAACAACTTTTTCGTTTCAGATCTGCTGGCGTTGATGACTTTCCATCATGGTTATCGTGACACGGGTAAGTTGCAATTTGATTTAAAAATTAGTGTTTTTATACGCATTCGTTCTAAAGATATAGGCGAAATACAGTTGATGCACTTATATTTAATTCAAAATCAATAAATTACCATATTTTCTAAATTTAAACTATACAGGGTGTAAGAAGTTTGACTGCCATTACTTCAGCATGAAATAGAGTAATCATAAATGAACAAATAAGTTGTATATTACAATGGCGTAAGATTAACAGTTTTCAAAATATGTACAGCGAGTATTAATATTGGGGAGTTTCATCACAACGTGACAACAGCGCTTAACCTGCTGATGCACACTACGCGGCAGACTTGTACTACGGAGAGAATGTAAACAGCTAGTAAATTTCAAGACAATTGTTTTCCAGTTTTTAAATAAATAAAATAAAATGTATCGATTTTGTAGTACGAAGATAATGTTGTGCTTAAATTTTACCTCGAATTTTAGTAATTATGAATCTCTTAAAACAGGAATTTAACAAAACAAATTACGTAATTAAAGTACCCAAAGATTTACGTCGTCCAAATAATCATACATATTAAATAAATAATTTAGGTACTTACCAAAAATAAATCCAATAATTTTTAAACGCACAAGTACAAAACGCCAACTACAACATATGCTCAAAATGTCCACCACCATTTTCGATGCACGCACGACACCTTCGAATCCAATTTTCGCGCACTCGCTGGAAAACCCCTCAAGAAAAGGAAATAGTGGTACGCAAAAAACACTCCGATACGGTCGAATTCCAGATACCAACTGAATTGTGTATTGGTGGACAGCTTAGTACCTCGTGTTATACGCCGCGCCTCGTGTTATACATTGCTCGATATGAATTTTATCGAATTTTAAATTTGCTAATTATTTTTTAGAATAATAATCTCGTTTATCGCGTTTTTGAAGAAGTTCAAAAACGCGATAAACATTGTATTTTATGGTATTCTATGCAGGCAGTTATGTCAATATTCCTTAATTAATCGAACTTTTGAACATCAAGGTGGAGATTTTGATAATTTTTTTCTTGGAAATGGTTGAGTTTAGGACCCATGTCATACTCGTATAAGATTTTTTTGTTTATTTTACTGTATTCTATCGTCTGTTAAAATTAAGGCAGTCAAACTTCTAACACCCTGTATATTTAGACAATATTATATAGGGTGCCCCAAAACTCACCCAAGAAGTGATTTTGATAGAAAACACAGGCTTTTAATTAAAAATTGTAAATGGCAGTCCTGGGCTTGTTGGCATAAACCTTAAACTTCAAAAATCTCAAAAAAAAGTCCAGCGGTGTTTAATCGCATGATCTGGACGGCCAATTCTGATCATGAAAACGGAAAAATACACGACCAGGAAATAACTCATGCAGTAATTGAATTGTTTCTCGGCTGTATGGCATGTGGCACCGTCTTTTTGAAACCACATATTGTCTAGGTACATCCATATCTGCAACTTAGGCATAAGAAACTGGATTATCTTGTCGCAATAGCGAGCACCATTAGCTGTTATTGTCTGACCAGCCGCGTTTTCGAAGGAAAATGCTCCCCAGTCCAAAATCCGCACCAAACTGTAACACGTTGTAGAGGCATTTGCTTCTCAACAATCACTAGTGGATGTTCTGAACTCCAAATGCTACAATTTTGTCGATTAACGAAGCCATCAATTTTCGAAAAATCAGCATCCTCTTGTTGTTGCTCCATAATCCATCAATGAATTCTCTTCGCTTTGTGTAGACAGTAGGCTTCAGTTCTTGAGTCAATTAAACTTTGTAAGGATGAAGATGCAAATCTTTCATGAGAGCATTCCGAAATGTCCAATTCTTCATCGTGTGCCGAATTGATGTTCCCGGATTCTCAGCAACACTCTCACGAACACAAACTGTTTCGATGTTTTTTGTTGAAGGATTTGTTGAAGCAGGGAGTGTTTAAGATCACTAATTGATTCAGTTAAATCACTATCCCGACCATATTTTGTACGGAAATTGCGAACTATAGCTGCGAAACCTTCATTATTTTTAAAATATTGACAATGAAAACTCATTGTCGTTTCGTTTTAATAACCCTGAACTGTCAGCTGCCTGGCAACACTTTCCCGCACAAATGGCGCTAAATTCAAATCTTGCATGAATTTGAGGACACCCGATAGTATAATATACATAAAAGTTCGTAAACTATTTTCATTTTGAAATGTATGCAAATGCTAAATAATCACCGAAGATACTCACCACAACATTATCAATTCAAGTTTTGTACATTTATAACTGTGTCTTAAGCTGAAATATGATAATATATTCAGGCTAAAGTATTTAAGATATAAAATGTTAAGTCCATTCCATATCTAGTAAAAAAACAAATATTAGCATAACCGTTTATTAGTCCGAAAATAAACTCTTCGTGGTGCTTTATACTACTCAAATCCTATTCTGAGTAGTGAAAAAGATCTTTAAATTAAAAATAGACGGTGATACATAAATAAATATGCGATAAAAATATATCTAGTTATGCTTGAATTCAAGTACAAGTTAAAACAACAATGACATTTTTACTTTAGATAAGGTGAACTTACAATTTGCATAGGTATCTCGAACTATAAAAAATTATATTTTCCTAAGTGTATATGTATATGAATCTATATCAATGCTGGAAATACATAATTAGTCTCAAAAAGGAAACAATGGGGTACACATCCAAGTTTCAAATTTTGGTATTTATTGTACCTAATCAAATCGCTCAAACAAAATAGCTGTGATAAATCTTTGATTTTAAAAATGTCATTTTTGACATTTTTGTACATTTCATATATATATATATATA
>NW_019416345.1:0-100545 GCF_000390285.2 Anoplophora glabripennis | reverse complement strand
TATATATATTTTTGAGAAGTTGATAATCATCCTGTATATTCCATCCATACATCATTAATAGAATAAAATTGCCGTCTTTGCAAGGTTGAACACCATAGGACAACAATTATTACTGCTCAAACAAGCTTGTTGGAAATGTAGTTTGTAAAAAGATCATTTGCACGGTAAGATGAATCTCAGCAAATTTACTTTTTGAAATTCTTTATAATCAAAATTTTGGCTATAAACAGAAAGAGAATATTGCAAGGTGGCCATATTCCCGGCCGAGAAATAGTGAAATTTCTGGCGTTTTTAGGTACTGAAATCTTTAAAAGTAAAACGTGTAGAACAAAAGTAAGCACAAAAATAAAATCCTTGATGTTTTGTTTATTCATTGTTACCATTTAAATTTACTCTAATAAAATAATAACTAAAAAAAAGCGTTTATAAAACATGCGTTTGCTGTTATTCTAACGCCACATTTTAAGAATTATCAAAAATAGAAAAATAGAGCTTTTTCCAAATAAAAAAATGCGTTTTGAAGGGGAAAGATAGTCGTTTCCAATGATGTTTTCAGTTTTGACAAAAAAATTTTTTTCGCCAGTTTTCCATCAGTACCTATCTAGAGAATAAAAAAAAGTCATCTATATAAATACATTTTCTCCAAATAAAATAAATGTGCTCTTTTTGCATAGCCACAGAAGAGTACACAATCCTTTATTTTTTTCAAACTTCACATAATATCGTTTTTAATCAGTATTTTGTTTGACTTTGAGTCTTCTGAACACATATCTGATGGTTCTAAACCTTCTAATTCCAAACTAACATGCTCTTGATCATCCTGAATATATTCAGAATATGTATTTTCCTCCAAAAGCGGAGATGATCTGATGATTTATTTTAATAATGTATAAAAGTTATTTTTATTAAATATGTTTCTACATACCAATGGCGGCTGGTGCAGGATGGCTGTGGGGCGACACCCACCCCTTCGAGATTTTCATAGTAAAAAAATTTAATTTAAAATTTAGATTACAATGTTATCTACATAATTAAATACATTAAGAATCTTAAGAAACACATTAAAAAGGAAATGTTAAATTTATAATACGCAATTATTTTCGACTTGCAAAATTCATTGAAAAACACTGAATACGTGGCTTCCTCGTAATTCGCCCCTAAATCTGTAAAGTGTTTACAGCGGTGGTTATGGTTACCGTCGTGCAGCAGTGAAAAGCGGAGTGGAAGTAGCGCATATTTACTATGCACTTTAAGCTCTGTTTAGTCCGTCCGTAACCAAATGATAGCTATTCTAGCTATTTTTTTTTCTTATCAAACGTAATTTGTTTACGTGTGGTGTATACCTACATATTGTTTCGCGCGTGTGTTTTTTAAAAGATTGTAAAAGTTTAAATTAGACTGCAAAAACAACACTTACAATGCTATCTACTGAAAAGTCAATGGTGCCAGAAATAACAAACTTTCATGAAAAAGTAATGGAAAAGTATATTTCGGACAAAAGCAAAAGAATGGACTTTCACTATAAAAAATATTATTGAGCGCATTTATCCTATAGTTCAAATAAAACTACCCAATTAATTTTTTTTTCAATACTTTGTAGGGTCAGTTGGGGTAATTGTAAACGATTCTAATAAAATCAACTTTGATAAAGTCTAAAATTTGAAGTTTAACAGTTGTGAAGATAACCTTAATATTGGACATTCTCTGGAACATCTTCTAGAATGCCTTAAACGTGCAACTTAACATTGTTAACCGTTACCGAAAAAAAAGGGTGTTTACAACTACCCAGGAAAAAAAAAATTATAGAAATATTGGGGCAAATGTAAACTAACTATTTATTGTTCTATAAATTCTAAATTCTAGCCTATTCTAGCTCGAGTTATAAGGCAATTCTCAAGGTCATTTCTGCATCTATTGGGATTGCAAGACGGCGTCCTGCAAACTCATACGTTTCATGGTATTTTTATAGCAAATGAACTTAAACGTCATCTGTCAAAGCGCTGTGTCGCCGCTTTGTTATTGAAACTGACAGCTGCTATACAGCTCGTTGAGAAATGAGGTTAAGTTGGTCGCTATAAGCTACGCCCTACGTCCAATGTGTCAGAGCCAACTTCGACCACGTTTTTATTTGAACGCTCGTTATAACGGCAATAGGAATATTGTCAGTCTCCCTGTCTGTCCTGTTTTATTGATATTCTGTACATCATTAACAGCATTAATAAGATCCAATTCGCTGTATCTTTCAATGTTCGGTCGTTTCTTCTGATAATTTCGCACCATTGTGTTTCTGAGAGTATATAGAAACGCGTTTACAATTACACCTTAAATGTTTTTACAATTACCCCGTTTTAAATTTTTTAACGGGGCAATTGTAAACACACATCTACTATGAATTTGTGAAGCCTAACCTAAAAAAGTAACGTGGTTTCACATTGTTCATTCAATAATGAACGCTACTATATAAATAAATTGCCTTATCTTTATCAAAATCTGATTTATGCACATTTAAAAAGCAAAAGCAAATTCTGCTTAATAAACTTTTGAGTCGTATCTCCGAAAAGTAACTGCCGCAAGCAGAAAACCAACACAATGAAATCGTTATTGCTGTACTATAACAAAACATAAATCCACATGTCACGGATGCCGTTGTACGTCGTTGCTACCCGCCAAATTCAAAAGTTATGAAGCTTGTTTACAATTACCCCTGTTCACGATTACCCCAACTGACCCTACCTGAATTTTTCCACCCTCATTGGCATGGTTAAAAACCACCCCCTACCTAGAGGTAGAGACCCTTCGAGAAGGACTCCTTGTCATATCGAGACCCCCATACTACAGTTCACTATCACACAAAAATTGTATATTTTAATAGAAAATAAAACATACTAACAATTATTCTAACAAACTTATAATTTCCTTAGAATAAAAGTAAGGTTTTGATTTTGTTTTTCCCTCAAGCAACGACATTGACCATCGTGACGTCAAGAAATTTAACTGACGAAACCCTCAGTGGGTTGTGTAAATTTTTATTGAACGTAATAATATGCATTCAAAATTACACTCCTGTAATAGTACACCCTCGCAAACAATGCAATCGCAATCGCCGCCGTAGTAAAAAACGAAAACCGGAAACAGAATTCACGGTTTACTGACTGTTCGGCGTATCTCACTCTTTGTCTGGCCTGTTCATCTTGCTCGGGAGTGCTGTTGATTGCCGGAACTTCCGGAAGTTGCTGCCACGAATTTTTGCGTCGCGCATAGCTGGCTTTTATGTTGGGCCGGCACGGAAAAGGGCGGCTTTACACTGCTGTTCTTTCCCGCGCTATTGGAATGCGTAAGTACGTGTAGAAGAATCCACTTAATACGGTAGAAGATTTATCATTTTCTGCCGAAGAATCTAAGGAAATATATTTTCGAAAGAAAGATCTTGCATTTTAGTACGCACGACTGAAATATTCCTTGTAATACCGCGATACGGATTTGTTTTTAATTCGATTATTGTGCGCGACAACAGGAAGTGGACAGCAAATCGGTCGTGAGAATGATATTCTTGACTGGAGGACTTTTTACGTGACATATCAATTAAGATCGTAGAAAAAAAAATATTGTAGGTATAAATAAAGTATATGGATGGATTTATTATAATGCAACACTTTTTCTGGATACAATACATAAGTTACATTAATTTATGCATGATTTCTGGGAACTAAAAAAAATGCCAATGTCTAATCTTCAGGGTATGCGATACTTCCGATTTAATAAATTAAAAATTAGTGACGGTTTATTGTGCACTTTGGTGAATCACATCATTTGAAAAAGTAAAAAGAGTGCAGTCTATCCATGCGTATAATTTGGCAATATAAAATTCATCCATGTGGGTACTGTTCTAATTGGATTATACAATTTTCTACTTTAACCAGTGACCAATTAGAATTTCTAGTATTTATTTTACTGATGGAATATGTTATTGTTTTTAGTCAATTTTTAAGATCTAAAGATTTAAATAATTTTAATAGATGGATTTCCAGTGTGTTGTGGTAGCAAAATCGGATGATGGTGCTATTTAAATAAAGTTTTATTCTACATCAATCACACTAAAATAAAAAAAAAATAAACATTTGACAATGATTAAAGATTTAGACAAGTTATGATATAAAAAATTACAATAAAAATTCAGTCCTTAAAAAATATACCTGTATAAATTCGGGAAACTTCACAAGGTAATAGAACAAATTGTTTTAACTAAAAAGTTTCATATGAACGTCTATCTAGTTCGATGTGTTTTCGGCACACAGAAATTAAAAAAATATATATATATTTTCCAGATATCTCTGAGAACCTGTGACGAAAACTGATGAAACTTACACCAAGGTTTCATCTAATAGAAATAAAAATTCATTAGGCTGACTAAAAAATATCAGTGGATGAGGTGCATTGTGTTAGTACCACTGTGAATTTCGACCCCACTGAATATTCTGCAAAATCTATTAACGCCTGTCATTGTCATTATTATTTTAGTTCTTATTTACAAGCTTTTATTGTTAGTACGGGTGAAATCTTGCAACTGAATTTTGAGACAGTTATCCCCAACAGATTTAGCTGAAATTTCGTATATACGTTTAGTTTGGATGACAATGCATGGTCACAATTTTAAGAAAAATGTATTCTTTTATGTTCACCCAAACATCAATTAAAATTCATCTATTTCTTCTATTAAATAAATAGAATTTATTATATGGAATCATTATTTTTTAAATAAATAACGATAAAAGTATTGCAGTTTATTATCATTTATATTCATTATTGTTTATTTATACGATTACGAATCAAATCAATTTCAAACAATTTTTTCTGTAGCGAATAACGAAACCTTGGTATTTGTGGCAAACAGAGTCAGAAGTAATCTGTAATAGACGAAGTAAGATTTTGTATATGTACCTACTTGATTGTAGGTTTATGCAATATTAGTTGTGAAATGGATGCCATATTGTTCTTGAAATCAACACAACCTTTACACTTCACTGCAAGACGCTGAAGCTGCTACCGAAGGCATCTGTTTGTGTGATTTTCAACAACAAAATACATGTTCTTAGTTGTTCTAGTCGTACAAATATTCAAAGCCACTTAATATTTACAGTGTCTATTTGGTTAAGTTATTGGAACATATATGTCACGACTAGGTCAACTACATACAAGTTTAGTTTAATGCTACAATAATGATGTTAAATACTTTGCGTCGTGGTACGTTACATATTCTGTAGGTGTGATATGCATTTTAAAGTAATTCGACACCACAGTGGGTTAACATGTATTTTTATGTAACAAATTTAGGTGATCGGCATTTGACCACAATTTTTTGGCAGAACAGAATTAATATACGAGGTCTGTTCAGAAAATAACCGAACTTTTTGAATTACGTGCTAATGATATATTTAGTGATATGTGGTTGGCAGCATTGCATTGCACATAACATCTACTGTAACTACATGTTCTCCCTTTGATTGCTGATATCTCATTTAGTGTAACTCATGGTTCTTGCACCATTACAATGCGCCGGCACACTCAGCTTTGTCAGTGCGTCAGTTTTGTGGTAAAAATCAGAATACTGTCCCCCTTCACCCTTCTTACTCGCCAGAGCTGGCTCCTTGCAATATTTTCTTATTTCCGAAATTAAAATCAGTGCTGAAAGGAACGCCGTTTTCAGATTATTGATGACATGAAAGCAAATTCGCCATAGAGTCTAAAATGAAACTATCCAGGACTTCTTTGCGAAATGGAAACACCGTTGTGAAAAGTGTGTAAATAGGGGAGGGGAGTACTTTGAAGGAGACAATAATGTATAAAGTTTAAAAAATAAAGTTCGGTTATTTTCTGAACAGACCTATTTAAAGTAGAGTACATTGCACCTTAGCAGTTTAATCTGGGTAAATATAAGTTTCTATAATTTATAGTATTCTTAATCCATATCAATTAATCAAGATAAAGTTACAATGGGTACATTAAAATTGTACAAATTAAAATAGTGGTTTCTTATGAGCAATTTTAACTTCCATTTCTTTATTGACTTGTATAAGTAGTATAACCTTAAGCAAATAAAAAAAAATAAACACATGGAATTATAATAATAAGTGACCATTAGTATCAAAAAACATTGAAAATAATTTTCGCCAACACCAACACCGATTATTATTATTAATCAAATTGAAAAACCAGATATGAAATTTACTTTCATTATATTTGATTTCTCAAAACAATTGTAACAGATAAATACGATGAATATTGAGTGAGTAAATTGTGGGTGTTAAAGTAACAATAACTAAATGTGTGCTTTAATAAAATTATTGTAATGGGTTGTAGAATAAGTAATATCAATTTTTTCAAATTTAAAAATTCACTGATAATTAAACGCATTGTCAAGTTAATTGACATGAGGACTTATTGCTCTATCAGATTGTTTTTGGTTGCTTCGTTATATTTAATTTTTGTGAATTTTCATTCATTTGAAATGGAATGTCAAGTTGATAAAATTGATCATTTCCGACGTTCTTTTGCAACATGGCAATGCGCAACCACATATCGCCACATATTGGGAAGTTCTGCGCCATCCGCCTTATTATCCCGATCTCGCGCCTTGTGATTTTCAACTATTCGAATTTTCAACTATTCAAACTCCATACGCGGTGCTTTTTTTAACAACGACAATGAGTTAAGAGCTTGGTTGGATTAGTTTTTCGAGTCAAAACCGGAGGATTCTACAGAAGAGGCATCGAGAAACTTGTTGAGCGTTGAGAGGAGATCATAGATAACGCTGGAGAATACAGCACTGATTAGCTATTGATAACTGTAGAGTTAAAAATAAAATATCTCAAATTTGAAATAAACTTACTTATTGCCCAACTCAATATATAAATTTGTAAATGTATACCTACACGAATTTAATTAATAATTTCACACATTATTTTCGATAATTTGGAGATGAAAATAGGAATTATATTTCTGCTACGGTATAATATATTAGGTAATTCTTGTAGACTTTATCCTTAAAATGATTAACGAAAGCAGTGATTAATGCCTTCTTTAATATACTGATATCGATCTATGAAATTTAATTTTAAAATTTTTATTTTATAGTAAATAATTAGGATTTATAAAGTGATCCTGTAAGTTATATCAAGTCATCGAAATTAAACTAAAATCGTATAATTACCTAATTATTACTTGTGTTTTATTGGTATTTTACTTAATTTCATACTAGTTTTTGTTTATATAATAAAATGATAATAAATTGAATTGATCATAGCGATCAATGTTTGTATAGCACAAACATGTTACCTAACAATTGTTTTGAATTAGTTTTATTTATTGCAGTTGCTTTAATTCTTGGAACTTATCAAAGAATATAATTAACTAACTGGCTTATCGGTTATATATCGCCAGATATGTTATAATTATAAATATGGCTGGCACCAAACTACAAATGCCTCCAAAAAATCAGCGGTTGTATCAATATTGTATAATTCATAATTTTCGACTCGACCAGATATCTCAATTGAGGCTTATACATACAAAATTGTTCCAAACCTGCTGGTTAAAATAAGTTTTTGTTTACTTTTTATACAATGTGTTCACAGATACATGGAAAGAGAGTAACTTTTATATTTTTAATTGTGTGGAAAAAGGCATTACTTGTTAAAAATTCTACTTTTATTCAGATGTACAAAAAGTTTTAAGTGGTGACCTTTAGAAAAAAATGTTTAGAAAATTAGTTGATTTTATCGTTAGAACTCAGTTTTACACAATATTAGTTAAAAAACATAAAAATGGTCACGTTTGAAGGTTGGTTATTGATGTTTCTTAACTAGCATGGTGTATGATTGAGTTCTAAGGATAAAATCCACTAATATATTTCTAATAGGGGACAGCCACTTAAAAATGCAATTTTGTACAATTGAACAGAAGCAGAATTTTTAAACAACAATGACTTTTTTTCATAAAATGAAAAATAGAAAAGTTTTCCCTCTTTTCAACACTATCCATCGACATTTGCCAGCCTTTAGTGTTATATATTTTTAAAATCATATTGTATTACTTACCACATAGGTACAATTTACAAATGTAAAATAAGTATTACAATTCGAAATATTTCATTTCTGTTTACAAAATAGTTTTCAGAACTTAAATCATCTTGAGTTGAGCGTTTCGACAACATTCTATTTATAGACAGAAATCATTTTCAACAAAAGCTACCTACGTTTCTAATTGTTAATAATTATTCATCAGTAATTTCATTCAGGTGGCTAATAGTTCATTTAGTGCATGCAAGCCGCCACTGGTAGAGAAAGATAGAGCCTTTAATGGAATTTCCTGGTAAAATCGATTAAAATAATCCTGATCTTACTGGGTGTCCTTAACCGTGACCAGGTTTTGTTGTCAGTATATTACTCGTACGTCTAAAATTCATAATCCATTAACTTCAATAAATAAATACCAATAATATGGTCATTGTATATATAAATGTACCATTAAGATGAAACCATGAATTTTTTTCTTTTATTTTTGTAGTATTTTGTCACTTTTTGTTTGAATAGAATTATATAGAAGAGAACCCGACCTACAGCCAACCCTGTACCACATTTCCGATCTCTAGTAATAAACGATAATCCTTATTCTTAATTTTGCTACTGTTGCAATTTATTTAGCATATTACAATAAACCCTGGCAATTATTTATGCTGTGTAGTAAGCTGCCTTCTTGGAAAAGTACTTTTTCCAAAAGAGTAACAGCAACTGTGCGTTTACGATCATCCATGGCAATCTTATACATAAATAAACAATAAATTATTGCCTGGTTGTCAAAATTCGCCTTGCTAGGTATCCTCGATAAGAAAATCGTAAGAAATGTACAATGTAAGTACCGATCATAGAGGTCAACGGAACTGTAAATTTTATGGTATAAACTGACGGGTACATCGTCTATATGTCAGGTATTGGAAGGTAGGGCACAGGTGTAAGCATTTTTAATTCTAAAACCATGCTTCACTGGCTTCAGTAATTGTTCAGTTTGTAATTGATGACCATGTCGGTGATGAGATGCCTACTAATGGATGATAATGAGGGATAAGTTGTCAGAGAAATATTTTTAAAGACTGGAGAAATGGTTCCCAGACGAAAACTCTACAGGGTGATTTAAATTTTCTGAAAATACAGAAGGGGATTCCTTTCTGAAAAATAAGTGTAGTTTGTTCTGTAAACTTTTGCATTAAACTTAATTTTCGAGATCAAATGGTGTTAAAGTTTTGGCAAAAGAGACTATACAGATGTAAGAGGTATGACTGTCATAAAAGTTGTATATTAGATATAGGGGTGTAAGATTAACAGTTCTCAAAATACAGCGAATATTAATATTGGGGAGTTTCATCGCAACGTGACAACAACGCTACACAGCTGATGCACACTACGTGTGCACGCGGCAGACTTGTCCTACGAAAAAAATGTAAACAACTATTATTGTGAAACATTTAGTAAATTTCAAGACAATTGTTTTCCAGTTTTTAAATAAATAAAATAAACTGTATCGATTTTGTAGTACGAAGATAGTGTTGTGCTTAAATTTTAGCTCGAATTTAAGTAATTATGAATCTCTTAAAACAGGAACTTAACTTTTAATCAAATTATGAATTTGAAAAATATGTAATTAAAGTACCCAAAAATTCACGTCGTCCAAATAATCATATGTATTAAAAATAATTTAGGAATGCAAAATTCAGTAATTTTTAAAGGCACTAGTACAAAAAAAACTACAACATATGCTCAAAATGTCCACCACCATTTTCGATACACGCACGACACCTTAGAATCCAATTTTCGCGCACTCGCTGGAAACCACCTCAAGAAAATGATATACCTACCTAGTGGTACGCAAAAAACACTCCACTTTTCAATTCCAGATACCAACACCAACATTTAAGGGAGTAGCCTGTATTCTTGCTGTTCTGTTATCTCCCTTGACAAAGACAAATCTCTCATTTTTTTACTCGATTTTGAAGGTATAGAGCTTTCATAAATTATTACAAGCTACGTGACCTCCAAGTTTAGGTAACATTTCACAACTGGTACTGTCAACTAAACATCCCTAAATCTTGACGCCATCAATATTAATGATTCGTTTACAGTGAACAATGACAAAACGTTACGTTCTACGCTCGAGATAATGCGATCGCTGATTAGTTGAATAAAATCTCTTGAAAAATTGCATCAATCACTAACCTGTAAATCAGAATGTTGTGTTTTAATGTAATCTTGATTTTATCGTTTTAATTTTACCGAAATTTAATAGCCAACAGCCTGTATTAAGCTAATTCAAACAAATTAAAAAACTTATCAAATGAAGTCAAAAAATTATGTTACCACTTTTTTAGCGATATGTTAATATTGTTTATACGTTAATATTTATAATTCCTTGCGAAAAGGGAAGCTACGTAATGAAACAATCCCAAGTAAAATGTGGAATCAAAAAGATCCCTTTGTAGTAGCTGTTTTTACATGATTAGTCTTTGTGATAATCGTACAACAAGAACAGAGAATATTTATTTGAATGATTGTACAGGGTATCTCGAAATTAATGCAACAAAATTTGGTCATAGATTCTTAAGACAAAAGGGAACCCATATTTTTTATTTTTGCCAAATGGTCCTCTCTTTCGGAGTTACAGCCCCCTGAAATCGGGATCTAAAAATAATTTTTTTCTTATATCTCAGAACCGTGTTGTACAATAATCACTAAATTTGGTACACAGGGATTTTCTGACATGTGGAATCTGATGATACTGTGTTTTTTGGCGGGAAACTCCCTTAAGACACTTTTTCGTGGGGTCCCTTGTCTTTGGAACCAAAAAAATTTGGTCGCATATTTGATTTTCTTTTAAATTATTAGGCACTAGAAAGCCATTGAATTTAGAAACTTTTTTGTCACTTGATATTTTTTTCTAAAAACATAGTTTTTGAGAAAAATGGCAAAATGTGATCGAATGCATATCGTGATTCGCATGAAAGTCTAATTAAATTTAATTTTAAGAACTGAATAAAGAAGAAGAAGAACTGTTAATACAAACTTCACAAAAACTATTTGAAACTTTAATAAAACGGTTTTTTATGTTTATTTTTTAATTCACAATTATTTTTCATGAAATGCAGGTAAATTTCTGAGTTGAGATCAGAAAACAAGAAATGTGAAATAATTTCATGTCACGACGATTCTAACCCAACAGTTGATCTGGAATCGATATTGCCAATGCGTTTTCTTCAATTAGATTCAAGATATTTTCTACTAGATACGATTAATAGGTAGAATTATTTTATAATTTCAATATATATCATTTTTAGGTTTCCTTTTGGATAATGATTTATTACTAGTTGTTAACTAGGTATTGCCATTGTACAGTTGAATGAAAGTTGGGATATATAACCCATAGAGTAGCTGTTTTCCGCAATATTGTCAGTTAGGAGTTTTGTCTGTGCAATCAAAATTTATGTACCTTGACTACCTTGTATCACGAAAACCATAAACCTCTTGAGACTAAATATAAAGCAATGTACAATTTTTTTTTTGTTTAATACTTTTTTGCTGGAATAATGATATAGTTAATGAAAATATTATAGCTCTGAAGTTTAATAAATCAGATAAATAATATTGTGCTCCACGAACTGTTAGGTAATAAAATAATGTAATTGTGGTTAATATCCTTTTAAAAAGGAAAAGCGTTAAATCATATAATTAATTGTTCTTTGACTAAGTATCAATTTGCAACATGCTTTCTCAAAATATAATTTTTATATATACTTACTTGAGAAAAATGAATAACGAATTGCGTTGAAATTGTTGTATGAGAAATGTTTAGCTATTATTTCCTCAACACACGGTATACAACTCCTTACTCGGTTGCGTATGACAATCTTAATGAAATACTAATTACTGGGGTCTCTGAACTACGTTCTCAAGAAGTGTTACCATCTTCACGGTAGTCGTGACCCGTTTCTTAATTGATAGTTAGGCCTGTAATTAAAGTTAATTATTTAATGAAGATAATATTTTTTTATCTTCCAAAATTATAAAATATAGCAATTAAATATCAATATTGATCAACAGTTTTCTCTGAAAAATTGTCATCAACAATTGAAGAGAAAATTGTACTTCATTTATAAATACTTTGGATGAATATTTATCTTTTGTATTTATGAATATAAGTTTTTCAAATACTGTTCTACCCTGCTTTAAAAAGCTTCAATCATTGTCTATTAATTTGCCCGTAGAGTTTCCAAGCTTCCTTTTAATGTTTCCTATATGTGTTATAGGCAGTCTCCAGGAGTCAAAATTTTATTAAAATTGTTCTAATCAGCGAGAGGAGTTACTGAAAATTTCATCAAACATTAGATTTGATCGATTATGTAAAGAAAATATTCTAATATAACACAAAAGCAGTTTAATTTATTCGTTCAATATTGACTTTTCTACATATTTAGTCCAAGTTTTGTGGGAGTACATTTAGTACCACGCAATTTTTTAACTTTCTCCCACCATGCAAAACCGATTGTCCACCTTTGTCCTTTATTTGTAACGTTAGAAAAGTGAAAGCCGTCACACGAAAATGAACAATGTGGCTTGTGATGTTGTCTAGATCAGTTTTATATCGCTCAACCGTGCAGGACGTGATTTTCGTTTTTATGCAGTTATTTAACATTGAATTACCGCACAGTCTTTCACAAATCGGATACGAACTCATTTGTACGGTTAAAAATATTGATCTAAGATTGTTATTTACTCCAGAAACCAGAAACTATACACGCTTACTCTTTCGGGATCTAGAACTAAATCTTCAAAGGTCTCTAAACTCTATTAAAATGATATCTTTCCTATATTCCTTTCTTCTTCTGTTGTTTCAGCAATCAAGCGAATCATCAAACAATTATATGGTTAATTTTAGCAATTATACATTTCCTAGTGAAGCGGTTTTAGTTCTAAAGACAATCATGAATGAAACAACCAGAAATGTTTGTCCGTTTTGGTTCAAGCGAAACAAGAGTTTTTATGTTATAATACTGAGATCTGTATTTTTGCAGACATCTTTTTATGTTGTGGTTCTTACTAAAACCAAAAATCATTGTTACAAAATTCTTTATATTGGGAATGTAATTTTGCCACTTATTTGATTTAGCATCACTTCTTTTGAGTTAATTTTCTGATATTATCATTCTACATACCCTTCCGCGTTATAAAGTGCAATAAAATGTATACTAATATATTTTTTTAATGTTTAGGTTTTATGATCTAATTTGACTACTGGTTCTAGAAAAAATGACATCCAACAAGTGATTGTAAAGATAAATTTACATAATCTGATTCATCTCAAGGAAAATGTTCTTGTGCAAGGCAGGCGATAACGGAAAATCGACATTGCAGCAATCGAAACGGTTCCGATCCGTTAGAAATTCCAATTCGTGTTGGAAATAAGCGATGCCGGTACTGGTTTCAATACCGAATAAATTAAGCTTGGTTATTTACAGAACCATGCGGGTGTAAAATGTTGACGTTTCTGTTCGTCACATAATTAGACACACTTCATGTATGAAACCGAACTTAATTAATTGTTGTTGTGATCCATGATTAATGGTTATAAGAGGAGCAACAGGTTTTTGCAGCTGACTGTAAGATTTGCTTAACGGTTTTGCTATTATTGGTATTCACTGCAGCACTTCCTTGATAAATAATATGCTCAAAATGGGATTGGATTAGTAAGGTCCAACATCCCGATAATGCCATTTTATATTTATTTACGAAGTTCTATAATTTATACAAATATTCCATAAATCTCTAGTTCTGTATAAAATGCTTAATATTCGAAATGGTGAACACACATCGCAATATTTTTAAGCACAATATATAAATGTCAAGGCAAACAGATACTTACTGCCGAAACCAATTTTAAATTTGTGTTTCTCTTATATATGTTATGGACCAGGTGATTAATGCGGGCATTATTAATAATGTGCGAGCATTATGAATAATGTCTAGCTCTATTGGGCTAAGTGATTAATTACTATCTAAACTTCATTATTTATCACATTGCACGGTCATTATTATATTGCTACGTGACCATTGGGCAATTTGATAATAAAGTTAAATTTGACACGGTGCGGGGAGGGAAGCACGAGTCTGATTGCTTAAACTTTAGTTTATTTTATGTTTCATAATAATATGTCAAAACTTCTATAAAACAATGATATGTTGTGAAATGTTTGTTTTAAATTTTATATGTTTTGTGTTACGTATATTTTTAATACGACTTTCCTTAAGTTGTAAATGCAGAAACTAGTGGATTCTTAATGTAGAAGTCCTTGCTAATTAATCCAAATGAGTCTGATTATTTAAATTGTTTAACATTTAGTTTATTTTAAGTTAAATGACAATAATAATAAAAAAATAGTAATTAAATATGTTTATATTACTCTGCCCAAAAGGTGATGGACAATATGTATAATGCCCGGTCAATTTGATTATTTGAATAATTATTATCAAATTGCACACTCATATTGGGCATTTTACATAATGACCGGGCATTATGTATAATGCCCGATTTATCACTTGGTCCATAACATATACACAAAATGTATTAACTCTTCCGTTAAGAATTCGAAAAAATAAATATTATATTTGAATGCTCTGAATTCAATCATCGAAATAACTTTTTGAAGAAATATATAGGTACCCTTATTCTTTATCGCGATGGATCTCTCTCTCTGTCTAGCACATACAAAATGGCATCTATATATAGAAAAAAGAAAGTAGTTAATGTTTTGTCTAAAAGGACGTGACTATTGTTTTAATATCTCCGTCGTCCCTTCTCTATACAGGGTGGTCCGAATTTTATGCAGGAAACTTCGAGGACAGATAGATCTCTTTAAAATAATAGTTTGCCTTATAAACATAAGTCTGGAACGGCCTCGTTTTAGAGATACAGGGTGTTGAAGTTGTTAAAAAAAATTGATGTTTTGTTTATATCTCCGAAATCTCTTAACCGATCTTAATAAAATTTGGTATAAATAATGTACGATAGTAGGCCTTGCATTCCCTAAAATATGAGCCCTAAGGATTTAACCAGTGGTGTACAACTGGACAGGGGTCACCCCCTTTGTATTAAAAAAACCTACGCCATAGTATTTTTTAAGTTAAGTTATTATAACGGGTTTATATTCTAATGCACTAAATATGTAAAAAAAGTGACTTGAATTTTTTCCTTAAGGTTCACCATTTTCAAGTTATTCACACAAATACAATCCCCTTGTGGCAGACACTTCAAATCAGAATATTTCAAAAATATTTTTGTTTATGCTTAAAAGTAAGTGCAATTTGTAAGCACATCAACAAAATTCTTTCCACATCACTTGTGAGGTAGTGTTCCTGGTGTGTTTTAGTTTTCTCTGGAGGCATTATCTTTACAAATAAGAACAATTTAAATCAAAATAATAATAAAAAATACATTTACCAAGCAACAACAACTAAACAAGAAACAAAATTAACGTTACGTATTTACGCAATTGTTTAAAATGCGAACCACCCACTTCGATACATTTCTGATATCTTCTATTAATGGAACTAATTGAAGCTAATATCATGTGGTGGTTTTCTTTTAATGCATTACATCCGTCTTCTATTCGCTGCAGTAGTTGTGATCTAGTATCTATTGGAGTAAAGTTTTCAGGTAGGTCACCCCAAACATAGAAGTCCAAGGAGTTTAGATCTGGCGATCTGGCTGGCCAAGACACTGGACCCTCTGCACCAATATGGTTGACATTAGTATTTGGTCTTCTACCTATCCACCATCTCATATAATTTTCATTAAGCCATTGTTGTATTATTCTCCTATTTTGTCGTATATTTAATCTAACATTCTCTAATAATTCAAATAGATGGTTTTCTAGAAAGTTTAGAAATGACTCCGAATTTCATGAGGATTTTCTTGTGACCAATTATTCAGATTGTGAAAATTCACTACCCTTCGCCTTGTGAACGTAGCCTCATCGGTCCAAAGTATTTCTAGTAAGAATTCAAACAACCACTGATAAAAATTCAGGCGTCTCTGCATCTCCCGGAAGTACTCACCCCAAGTTGCCGAGACGTTCTTCGTGAACCTATTTAGCCGAGGATTGTCGTCAAATGTTTTTAAAATTTCATTTCTGTGTCTTTCATTCCTTTGTCGAGATTTTCCAAATATTGTTTTAATCCAAAAAGATGAAAGCGATGAGTGTAAAGATTTGTTGATGTGCTTACAAATTGCACTTACTTTTAAGCATAAACATAAATATTCTTGTAATATTATGGTTAGAAGTATCTGCCACAAGGGGATTGTATTGGCATGAATAACTTGAGAACGGTGAACTTTAGGGAAAAAATTTAAATGACCTTTTTTATGTATTTTGTGCATTAGAATATAAATTCGTTACGATAACTTGTAAAAACTACAGTGGCGTAGGCTTTTTTATAAAAAAGGGCGTGACTCTGTCCTGTTGTACACCACTGGTTGAATCTTTAGAGATCATATTTTAGGGAATATAAGACCTACTATCACACATTATCTGTACTAAATTTTAATGAAATCGGTCTATGGATTCCAGAGATATGAACAAAAAATATATTTTTTTTCACAACTTCAACACCCTGTATCTCTAAAACGAGGCCGTTCCAGACCTATGTTTATAAGACAAACACCTACTATTTTAAAAAGATCTATCTGTCCTCGAAGTTTCCTGCATAAATTCGGACCACCCTGTATAAGAAGAAAAACTAAAACATGTTTAAAAATAACAAGATACAATAATTCATAGATACTTTGCCTTGACATTCATCGTTATTTGTTTCTTATTCAATAAGCGTAACTCAAAAAATGTAGGTATTATAAGATAAGTCTGGAGATATGAATCATAAATTTTGTATAATGTCGTTAACCATAAGGTTATTTTTATATATTAACACCTGATTAACAGACGATTCACTTTGACAGAGTTCATAGTCTTAAACCAACGAAAGTCGAGTTGTTATCTTTTTATTCCACTGTGCAGTAAGGTTATTTTAGACTAAAAATATAATAATTATAACAAATAAAAGTTATCATAACATAACAAATAAAGGTAATTTGATTTTAGAATAAAATTTAAATACAATTAGAAGTTAAATGAACCCAGCGAATTTAAAAAATATTCAGTGGCTTCGACATTATTTTTTGTCGTTTAATTCATTAGTAAATAAACGATAAAAAGCTTGTTTTAACTACTCATATTCCTATAATTTTTTTATTACAGCAACATAACCTTACTGAAGCGTATTTAATTTTAGTAAAAGTTTAGTAAAATAAACTCAAACTTACTTTTGTCATAGTCGCATGTAAAAAAGTGCCTGTAGAATATTTAAACCATTTTATGATATCTAGTGTAAAAAGGGAGATTGTAATGTTATGTCAATTTTGTCGAAAATTAAGAATCGCTTTGTAGTTTGTAAGCGGTAAAAGATACCACCCTGTATATCTCTCCGCCACCTATCCCCAAATTCACAAATGACTGAAAACCGCTACAGCCATCCCACCTGCATATTAACAACGTCCTACCAAGTCATTGTTACAAACGTTCCCTTATTTGCCTTTGAAAACTATATGTTAATCCCCTTACCCTATGTGCCTTGGAAAACTTACTCAACATTCACCTATAAAACACTTCAATTCGACGCAGAAAAGTCCAACCTATACAACGACACCAAAATCACTCGATCGGACCACCCCTGCGCGCAGCGGTTGCCACCGAACGTTTGTTACACTTTGACAGCTTATGCCCTTCTATAAGCATAGACGGTGATTCAGAACAGAAAAAAAATGAAAACAATTGAATGTTAGAGGATTCTTAAAAATACAATCTTGTAAAAAAAGACAAAAACAGTAGTTCGAAAATGATTTAAAAATACACTTCTGTACGGCACTGGAGACTGGTACATGACCGGACAAAAAATTGAAAGAATTTCTTTCCCAAGGCAAGAAATAAATAAGAGTTTATAACACCTATTTTATCAGCAAATTCAACTGCTTTTACCGCTATTGTTGCTATTAATTAATAAAATTAATTTGTGGTTTTAAAAAAAATAATAATTTGACATATCCATTGTTACAACAATTATTCAAAATTTTGTCCACCGACGTGTAAACACATTTGGATCCGTCTCACCCAGTTTCTACGAACTGACGCAAATCTTCACTTCTTACTTCACCATAGCGGAAATATTTCACCATAACACAAATGTTGTCTTGCTTCACCATAAATTAAAACGATATCCATCAACTCCGAGTTGCTATACACGTAAGCTTTTTTGGACACTTGAAAAACTAATGTAAACACTATCGCAAAAACGTTACTACCAACATCGGATTTCAGTATTCGAAATCGCCTAGGACCACGTGGGGAGGGAAAGCGCATTGCGCACAGCGCACAGTGCGAATGACGCTAGAGACTGTAGTAGCCCAGCGATGTAAAGGTTGAAAATGCACAACTTTAATAAATGTTTTCTCGGAAACTTTAAAGATTTTACAAAAAATTTGTTTACGATATTGTCTCCATTTTTCATGACGCATATATTCCCAAATTTTTTGGATAAGTTGTGAATCACCCTGTACATGTTTTCCTAACATCTAGCGTTACACTACCGATTCCTTAAACACGTCCAATGTTAAAATATTCTCCTCTGTGTACTGAGCAAAAAAATCTATTTTGGCATGATTGTTTTAAATATCTTTCTTTTTTGTTCCAGGGTGACTACATATGGATAGAGCCGATCTCGGGAAATGAGTTCGACGTGGCTATCGGGGCCCGCGTGGTCTCTGCCGAGGGTCGACGCATCGCGGTGCGCGATGACGACGGCCACGAGCACTGGTTGTCGCCAGAGCGCCGTATCAAGGCCATGCACGCCACCTCCATCCACGGCGTCGAGGACATGATCGGCCTGGGGGACCTGCACGAGGCCGGCATCCTACGGAACTTACTCATCAGATACAACGAAAACCTTATCTACGTAAGTGGATACTAGTGAAAAGTTGCGTAAATTGTACCCTCATTTAAATGTTACTACCTACCCTTGGTCCCACTGGGGGTGTAACCCAAAGACGGTATTCAACAAAAAATATTTTGAATTTTGAAAGGAAGTAGGAAACAAATCACATAAAAAGAATACAAGGCACTGGTTTTGTTAAAATTTTTATCTGGGGGGGGGGCGACTTAATAATGTACAAATAAAATCTTAACCGAACTCCAACCATTGTGAGGTAGGGCGAGACCTACGAGCATCCAACCCGATACACCGTTTTTGCTGAGATTGCGATGTCCCCCGAGAGGATGACATTGTAATAATTATCAACCACTCAGCATAGTGCCGTATGCAAAAGGATGTCACCGTTCCTTTGAACCTTTACAATCACGACCCAACAATTTTGCCAACTAAAGCTTTTACGTATATCGTGTTCTAGAAAAAAAATATAAAATAATTTTTAATAAAAACTGGTTTGATCTTTTCATATTAAACTTTAAAAATTCTTAGTTAGACCAGCCGGTATCTGTTTTGGTTTGGGTGAATCATATATCCACGGAAATTTTTGGCTTTCAAATATCACTAGAGATGAAAATTTTTCTATGCGCATAAAAAAAACGTAGGCTTAACTTTTGGCGGCACAAAGAAATTCGAAAAATGTCATATTTTTCTTCTTATTTAATTATGTAACTTTTCAAGAGTTGATTTTAGGCGAAAATGGAAGAGGAAAAAAATATTTGTAATTAATTTTTTTACAAAACATGACTAGTTACAAATCGAATGAATCATGATTATTATGGTAAAAATCGAAAAAATCGCAAAAATGGGGTTAAAAAACAATACTTTTTAGGGATTTTTTTGGGGTATTTAAATTGGTTATAGGACCTTCATACTTGGCTCAAGAAAACTTCATGTTATGTAGAATCATCACACCAAATTTCATCAAAATCGGTTGGATAGATTTTGCATTATAATTTTGCAATCCTGATTTTGAAAAAAAATTTGCAAACTTTCAAAATTTTGCACAGCAAAAACCAAGGCCCTTAGACACTTTTTGAAAAATTCGAATTCGTCAATTAGGAGAGCTCTGGCGCTTGTTTAATGAATTTTTGTACTTATAAACAATTAGAATAACTTCAACCAAATCAATTTTTTTAAAGCAGGTTTTAAAAGTTATTGGAAAGACGCTTCTTTAAAAAAAACAGATCGATTGATCAATTAGTTATGTAGTTATAGCCGATCAAAGTTAACCGTCATTTACACTGAATGTACTGGGACATCCGGGCTAATTTTTCGAAAAATACCTTTGGTATTCCGAGTATTTACTTAAGTTTGCAATACTTTTCTTCATGGGCAACCTACTTTTGAACGTGTTTAAAGTTATTTATTCAAGCGAGAAATTCAAGAAAATCGTACGGGTGGTGGTGGTGGGAGAAGCAGAGAGCCCTGCCGCTTCGGCCTGCTCG
Organism: Anoplophora glabripennis; assembly: GCF_000390285.2. Lineage (NCBI taxonomy): Eukaryota > Metazoa > Arthropoda > Insecta > Coleoptera > Cerambycidae > Anoplophora > Anoplophora glabripennis. The sequence continues at coordinate 79,967 of NW_019416345.1, read as the reverse complement.
AAATTGAATCGGCGAGTTGAAAACCGCGACATTTTTAATATCTCAGTTTCTAGAGGTCCGATTTTGATGATTTATTTTTAAATCGATGTCTCACCTGTTAAAAGAATGTGATTAAATTTTAAAGTATCTAAGGGCTTTGGTTTTTGCTGTGCAAAATTTTTTGATTTTTGCTGTGCAAAATTTTGAAAATTTGCAAATTTTTTTTTCAAAATCTAGATTGCAAAATTATTATGCAAAACTGTCTAACCGATTTTGATGAAATTTGGTGTGATGATTCTACATAACATGAAGTTTTTTTTAGCCAAGTATGAAGGTCCTATACACAATTTAAAGACCTCAAAAAAATTCCCTAAAAAGTAATGTTTTTAACCCCATTTTTGGCGATTTCGATTTTTACAATAATAATCATGATTCGTTCGATTTGTAACTAGTCATATTTTGTAAAAAATTTAATTACAAACATTTTTTCCCTCTTCCATTTTCGCCTAAAATCAACTCTTGAAAAAATACATAATTAACTAGGAAGAAAAATATAACATTTTTCGAATTTTTTTAACATATTGTGCCGCCAAAAATTAAGCCCACGTTTATTTTTATGCGCATAGAAAAATTTTCATTTCTAATGATATTTGAAAGCCAAAAAGCCAAAAATCTCCGTGGATACACGATTCACCCAAATATGGACTTTTTGAAACAGATAACCTGGACCTGGACTATAGTTATTAATTACTAAAATCTCCATATTTGACAATACCACTGAATACTTTTCGGTGTTTCTGCAGAACTAGAGTTGGTATGTCGAAAATCCAACGTGGTGGGTAAGGGAGGTCGGTGTCAATTGTAACAAAAATTGTAACAACCTTTTTGATGCCTACAGTGTTTTACGTAACTTCTTGTAAATGTTATTAGACATGCTTACCAGATTTGGCCTTGAATTAATTGAAAATTATTATGTTTGCAGTTGTGAAACAGAAATATGTTGAAGGAACTTTGACATTATTATATTTCTTGCCAGTTTATCAGTCATTAATTTAATTTTCCATATATTTGTAAGTTTTTCCTCCTTAGGGTAAAGGATAAAAGTTCTGATATGTACAGGGTGGGCAAATAAGCGAGGTAAGCGGCTGTATCTCAGAAACTAATGATCGTAGAGAGCTACGGTAAAAAATTTTATAGGTAAAGAGGGCAAGGGAAAATGCTGGAAATTATTTTCAAGTTTCCAAGATGGCCGCCAGTGGGCGTTTCCACCATCTTGAATTACATAAAGTTACGTTTCTCGCGATTTTCCCCAATGAATGTAACAAAAAAGTATTTGCGTTTTAATGTTAACTTAAAGTCGAATATTTTTTGTAAAAACAATTTTTCTCTATCTTTCGAAATAAAGTGGTGGGGGGTATTTGAATGTTGTTTTAAATAAATGCCTGTAACTTCGAAACGGCTTAATGGATTTGGATAAATTTGGTATCATTGAAAAGAGCATTTCTTGGGCTTTTAGGTTTCTCGTAATCATGACAGTTGCGACCTACACGGCCGCCGATAGAGGGCGTTATTCGATATTATAACCAAAATATTGGATTTTCTCAAAAAATTTAAATGCGATGATATGACTTTTTTTAGACTAGAAAATAGACAAATGACCAACCAATAAGCCTGCGCAAACCGCATCTTAATATCTTTTTCCTAACTCAAATTATTAAAAAAAATACTAAACCAGGAAAATTCATATATCCCCATTTAAAAATGCATCGGTTGCTTTCGATAAGAAGGCAAGTAGTAGGCCATGGAAATAAAAGACAAACTCCTCTCTAAAATATTCACAAGAAATGTCAGTTTATTTAGTGCTGTGATTTTAAGTCGCACGTTTTCGTATTTATAAGCGATTTTCCTTTTAAATAAAGTTGTGGTCCTGAAAAGGACCGATTTTGAAAAAAGATTAATGCCTTCTGTGTTCAAATTGCCTTCCGTCATATTCCACACATTGTTCCAGTCTTTCTTGAGTCGACAGAACCGCAGCCTCGATTTCTACCGCTGATAGTTGACGAATTGAGTTTCGAATTCTGTTTTCCATATCCATTCGTGTTGTTGGTGGAGTTTGAAAAACAATGTCTTTTAAGCGTCCCCACAAGTAAAAATCAAGACATGTCAAGTCCGGAGATCTTGCCGGCCAAGGAAATAGGCTTCCCCTTCCTATCCAGCGTTCTCGAAAGGTCCCGTTAATATGGTTTCGGACATTAATTGAATAATGTGCCGGACAACCATCTAATTGCAGAAACATAGTTCTCCTAGTTTCGAGTGGCACATCTTCCAACAAAATTGGCAAGTCGTTGATCAAAAACTCTAAGAAGCGGTTACCAGTTAAAGCTTGATCAAAAAAATAAGGTCCAATAATTCTGTCCCCAATGATACCGCACCACACATTTAGGCTCCAGCGTCCCTGGTGCTGCACTTCTCTTAACCAATGCGGATTTTCAGCGGACCAATAATGCATATTATGACGGTTTACTCTACCATCACTACTAAAGGTAGCCTCGTCGGTCCAGAGAATTTCCGTTAAGAAATTTCTGTTTTCCTCAAGCATGCCTAGCATCCATTGACAATAATTTAATCTATTATCGAAATCTTGTTCATTTAGCGCCTGGTGCAAAACTATGTGGTAAGGATGTAATCTAAAAGTAAAAAACAACATATGCGTAAAAATAATATAATCAGAATAACACTGAATTGTGTATTTGAGAGTATGTGCTAAGATACTTGGAATAAGATAAAATTATTTACCTATAATCTTTCAAAATATTTCTAACAGTTGTTCGTGCTATTCCCAAGTCTAGAGACAATGTTCTAGTTCCTACATGTCTATCAAATTCTATGTAAGCCAAGACATTGATAATGTTTTCTTCGGTCCTTCCATTGCGACGCCTGCGACGTTTAGGACGACGAAAACTTCCAGTATCGCGTAATCGCTGTACCAAGCGCGGAAACATTCTTCTCCCGTAATGACGGCGATCTGGATACCGTGCCGCGTACTGTCTTGCAGCTATAGCTGCATTTTGAAAACACTCGAAATAAATCGCAATCATGTCAACGGCTTCATTATTTGTGAGAGGCATTTTGATTAAAAAGTACTCAAATTATACGCAATCAACAATATTAGGCTGCGTGTGACAAAAGTTTGACGTTACTTGGCAATATTTTTGTTAGGCGATTGTCGTGTCCATGGCCTACTACTTGCCTTCTTATCGAAAGCAACCGATGCATTTTTAAATGGGGATATATGAATTTTCCTGGTTTAGTATTTTTTTAAATAATTTGAGTTAGGAAAAAGATATTAAGATGCGGTTTGCGCAGGCTTATTGGTTGGTCATTTGTCTATTTTCTAGTCTAAAAAAAGTCATATCATCGCATTTAAATTTTTTGAGAAAATCCAATATTTTGGTTATAATATCGAATAACGCCCTCTATCGGCGGCCGTGTAGGTCGCAACTGTCATGATTACGAGAAACCTAAAAGCCCAAGAAATGCTCTTTTCAATGATACCAAATTTATCCAAATCCATTAAGCCGTTTCGAAGTTACAGGCATTTATTTCAAACAACATTCAAATACCCCCCACCACTTTATTTCGAAAGATAGAGAAAAATTGTTTTTACAAAAAATGTTCGACTTTAAGTTAACATTAAAACGCAAATACTTTTTTGTTACATTCATTGGGGAAAATCGCGAGAAACGTAACTTTATGTAATTCAATATGGTGGAAACGCCCACTGGCGGCCATCTTGGAAACTTGAAAATAATTTCCAGCATTTTCCCTTGCCCACTTTACCTATACATCTTTTTACCGTAGCTCTCTACAATCACTAGTTTCTGAGATACAGCCGCTTACCTCGCTTATTTGCCCACCCTGTACATACAATATTGTTGCACTACGACAGTGAACGATATATTTTTGACTGGCTACATATTATAAATAAACTGTCAACTATGTTTTTTTCGAGGCTACTAAAGAATACTGCCAGTAAAACGTAAAAATATTCAAATATAAAGCCATAAAAATGGAAGCTTATCTATTAGAGTGACTTTAAATTAATATAATAGATGTCGCACCCTTCGTTGTTCTCGCGAGTACTCGTTATAACAAATTAATTGAGTTAATTTCAAACATTTTTTCTTATGAACATGTCCGATTCGTTTTAGTTTAGGAACATTTTAAAACATATAATTTCATATTTCAACCAAAGTAGCCTAATAAATAAAAATGATGGTGGAATATTAATTATTATTTGTGTCATTTTGTTGATTCATTCGCCACTTGATCATTTCCCGAATATGTGGATAGGTCAACAAGGTCCAATAGCTTGACTACCCCGTTCTCCAGATGTAAATCCTTTGGACTTTTATTTATGAGGACATATGAAGCAGCTTGTCTACCATGTTGAAATTACTACCCTCCAGTAGTTACTTGAAAGAATTCAGGATGCAGCTACCAGATAAGAAATTATTCAAATCTCATCCGTTGAGTGACGGAATCTTTAGTTCGTCGATGTGAGGCTTGCATTTGAATCGAGAGTGGACATTTTGAACAATTTTTATAAACTTCAGAATAGATTTTTTGAAGACTAGACTGTGATGGAGCAAATCTGACATTGGATTCGGATTCAGAAGGTAACAATACGTCCGAAAACATATGCCGCATGTCAAAATCTCGTCACTTCTCAAATTTCGCCCTTTTTCTGAAGATCTTCAGCGATTTTTTGAAGACTGGAGAGTTATGGAGTAATTCTGATAACGGATTTGGTTCCAGGAGGTAAAATTACATCGAAAAACATATGTCACGTGTTAAGATCTCGTCACTTCCTAAATTTCTCCATTTTCAGATATTCAGTGATTTACAGAAAACTGAAGGGTGATGCAACAAAACAGACTATGGATTCTTGTTCAGGAGACAAAAATACGCAGGAAATCATATGCGGCATATAAAGTTCACATAACTTTTTTTTTTGTTGGCTGTTGCAATTATTTTTATATCATTTTTAATTATCAGACTACTTTGATTCAAATATGAAATTATATTTTTTAAAATGCTTGTAACTTCTAAACAAAAACGAATCGGACGTATGACCATATAAGAAAAAATGTTTGAAATTAACCCAGCTACCATCTGCCAAAGTTTGTCATAGAGCTTGTAGAACACCCTGTATATAATTTAAAATAGGGCCTTAGTGGAAAAATACTTAACAAAAATCCAATAAATACAAATTATTTACTGAATTAGTATTAAATTTATGTATTTAAATGTACGCGTGTACGAGTACTTGTAGATCAATATTTCTTTCCATTGCAGACCTACACGGGTTCCATCTTAGTCGCTGTCAACCCCTACCAAATCCTGCCCATCTACACGGCCGACCAAATCAAACTCTATAAGGAGCGGAAAATCGGTGAACTACCTCCCCACATCTTCGCCATCGGAGACAACTCCTACGGGCACATGCGCCGTTACGGCCAGGACCAGTGCATAGTCATATCGGGCGAATCGGGAGCTGGAAAAACTGAGAGCACGAAACTGATCCTTCAATACTTAGCTGCGATCAGCGGGAAACACTCCTGGATAGAGCAGCAGATCCTGGAGGCCAATCCTATTCTGGAGGCCTTCGGCAACGCTAAGACTGTGAGGAACGACAACAGTTCTAGGTTTGGGAAATACATTGATATTCACTTCAACGTGAACGGGGTCATAGAGGGGGCTAAGATCGAACAGTATTTACTCGAGAAGAGCAGGATCGTATCTCAGAATCCCGAAGAGAGGAACTACCATATATTTTATTGTCTCCTGGCGGGGCTGGGGAAGGATGACAAGAGGAAGTTGGAGCTTGGGGATGCCAGTCAGTACAGATACCTCACGGGGGTAAGAATATGTATTTATTCTCATAATTTATAGATTTTTTTTCTGATGTATACTATTTCACATTCTTAAATAATACATGTATATAGAATTCAACAGCGACATTGCGATAAATTCTCAGAACTCTCGTCAAACAGAAAAAAAATAAGCGTAACATTAGTTCTGAAAACGGTTCTTAAGGAATCTAAGATCTCTTAAATATGGGAAGAGAGACACAGTTTTTGATTAATTACAAATGAACATGCAAATTTCAAATTTAATACGGTATTCCCTGATAGTAAATTTCTTCATGGTTTTAAACGAAAACTCAGAAGTACCAAATGAAGATCTGAGGAGTTTGAACTGTCAAAATAAAGAGATCTTCAATTTCCATGTACCTACTTGTTCATTCAAAATTTTTCAGGCTCTTGAGTTTTTTAGCGTAGAATATACGGTCTACATCCAAAAATCATGGTTAACACATCGTAGGTTAAGACTTCTTCACATTTCGAGAGACGTAGACTTCAGAACAAACTTTGACATGGAGATTGAGTTCTCTGGTCAGTATTTATATTTGTATTCACTGCTTGGTGGCATTCTGGTGGGTGGTTTCAAGTAACTGACCTGTGACGTTACGGATTTTGTGAATTTTGATTTTGATGGATTCGTATTGCTGTATCGAACTTGCAGCATGTATTAGGATATGTTAATCCTGTCTTCCTTGAGGTACTAATCAGTATTAATAAAATATCGTCTATCTTGTCAGTACCTTCTTGTGATCTAGTTCTTCATCTAACTCTGCTGGGTCACAGATGGTACGTGCTCGATGCACTAAATTTGTTGATTATATCGCCTAGTTTCTGGGTCGGATGGTGACGAGATTGAGAGAGGTATCCATCCGTATCATCTGGTTTTCTGTGCCCTAGGATTCCATCCGGTTTTCTCCTGACAATATGTCAGATCGTTAACATATCTGAATCAACATTTTAAATTTTTGACTTGTTCTCATGAAATCGTTCCTTAAATGAGAAGAAAATATAAAAATGTTCATAAGAGGGGCTTATGAACATTTTTACGCTAAACTCTCATCCTTGTTTTCTGAGCACATTCAAACTTCATTCGAAACTTATGACAACATTAAGCGCTCGTCAACAATAAGTCATAAATAAGAATCAATTATTTTGCTCTAAGTTCTCAATAAATAAGGATGCATAATAGTGAAAAGAATGAATCTGTTCACGATACTACGTACATACTACCACATTCAACGAGCAAGTGCGAATTATAGGAAAAGAGAGTAAAATGGTAAAAAAACAATATTGACCCAAAACAACGAAATTTGAAGAAAAAGAAATAGAAACAAAAAATAAAAACCATGTAGAAACAATAAATATAACAAATAAAATTAAGGAAGTACATACATTATTGGCACTCATTATCTGTGTTGTGGCTGAATCCAACCGTGATTCAATTTCACTCAAAAGGTTCAAGAATAGAACCCTGCGGAACTTCCAAAGTTAAGCGATTTAACCTCTAAAATTTTGACAAATTGAGATCTGCCGAACAAATATGACGTTATAAACTTCATCAGCGAAAAGCAAAACCCAATAAAACTAATTTAAATTCTAATAAATAACTTGTGGTCAAGACTGTCGATTGCTTTTAAGAAGTCCGTATAAATGACATCTACTTGACCTCCTTTATCAATGAGCTCATCGATATGCTGTGTTATACTACAGACTAAATTAGTGGCCGTTGATCGTCTATATCAAGCCATGCTGTTCAGAGAAAATAATAAAGCGTTAAACAATTTTATTGGATTTACACAATATTGCAGTAGGTCGATAATTTATGACATCATTTCTATTATTTATGTGTAAGATAATATATTAAATTAAATACAGGGTGTAAGAAGTTTGACTGGCATTACTTCAGCATGTAATTATACATGAAGTTATATATTACTGGGGTGTAAGATTAACAGTTTTTGTATTATACAGCGAGTATTAATATTGGGGAGTTTCATCACAACGTGACAACAGCGCTTAACCTGGTGACCTGTACACGCGGCAGACTTGTCCTACGGAAAAAATGTAAACAGCTATTATTGTGGAACATTTAATAGATTTCAAGACAATTGTTTTCCAGTTTTTAAATAAATAATATAAATTGTATCGATTTTGTAGTACGATGATGGTGTTGTGCTTAAATTTTAGCTCGAATTTTGGTAATTATGAACCTTTTAAAGCAGGAACTTAACTTTTAATCAAATTACATATTTGAAAAATATGTAATTAAAGTACCCATAGATTCACGTCGTCCAAATAATCATACGTATTAAAAATAATTTAGGTACGTACCAAAAAGCAAAATTCAATAATTTTTACACGCACAAATACAAAATAAAATATAACATATGCTCAAACGACACCTTCGAATCCAATTTTCGCGCACTCGCTGGAAAACACCTCAAGAAAAGGAAATAGTGGCACTCAAAAAACACTCCGACACGGTCGAATCCAGATACCAACTGCATTGCGTATTGGTGGTTGCTGGACACCTTAGTACCTCCTGTTAATACACTGCCGCGCCGTTGTCACATTGCTCGATATGAATTTTATCGAATTTTAAATTCATTACAATGCCAATTATTTTTTAGAATTAAGCATAAAGAAGTTCAATAAACAATGTATTTTATGGTATTCTATACACGCAGTTATGTCAATATTCCTTAATTAATCGAACTTTTGTACATCAAGTTGGAGATTTTGAATTTTTTCTCGTAAATGGTTGAGTTTATGACCCATGTCATATAAGATTTTTTTGTTTATTTTAATGTATTCTATTGTCTGTTATAATTAAGGCAGTCAAACTTCTAACACCCTGTATAACGTGAAGAAGTTCTATGAGAATCGCAGCATAATCTATTATCAAAAAGGTATGTATCAGTAGAGGCTCAATGGTCATTTTAGGTTTTATTTGTCTAGTATAATTAAGTACGCCATCGGAAAAAAAATTGTATATACGGGGTGTATTATTATACATGTCACTTGTAGCAAAACTATCAGCAATTTGTTTAGAATTATTTAGAGATGTGGTTAGTACTGGGAATGGTTGAATTACCTGTTTTCGAATTAATAAGACGCCAAAATTGGTTTGGATTATATATTATTTTTTTCAATATTATAATATATTTCGTTTTATTTTTATTTTTAATATTTGATCACAAACGTGGTTTTTAAGTAATCGATCAAAAACTGTGTTTGGCGCCCAACAATTGAAGGATAATAATTGATTTATAAAAAAATGTTATTCTTATTTTTTTAATTTGTTTTGACAAGAATAAGTCCTGAAAATTTCTCGCATTGTCGCTGTTACACCCCGTATAATAGAAACTACTACTCAGGGAGGATGCATTACATGTGAAGGGCGAGCGGATGCTGCCGAATTCGCGGATATACGAAGCGCGATGAAAGTCCTGTTATTCTCCGACCAAGAAATATGGGAAATAATGAAACTGCTGGCCGCTCTTCTCCACATCGGAAACATCAAATACAAAGCCACCGTCGTGGACAACCTAGACGCCACCGAAATTCCCGACCACACCAACGTCCACAGGGTGGCCAACCTCCTAGGCGTCCCTGCCCAACCCCTGATAGACGCACTGACTCAGAAAACTTTATTTGCTCACGGGGAAACCGTAGTTTCCACCCTCTCCAGGGACCAAAGCGTAGACGTAAGAGACGCCTTCGTAAAAGGCATCTACGGGAGACTGTTTATACTCATAGTGAGAAAAATCAACAATGCCATATACAAACCAAAGGAGCGCCAGAGGAGTTCCATCGGCGTTCTCGATATCTTCGGATTCGAAAATTTCAATCACAACAGCTTCGAGCAGTTCTGTATAAATTTCGCCAACGAAAATTTGCAACAGTTCTTCGTCAGGCATATTTTCAAACTTGAACAAGAAGAATACAACCTAGAGGGTATAAACTGGCAGCACATAGAATTCGTAGATAATCAAGATGCCTTGGACTTGATCGCAATTAAACAGTTGAACATCATGGCGTTAATAGACGAGGAGAGCAAGTTCCCCAAGGGCACTGACCAGACATTACTGGCTAAATTGCACAAACAACACGGAAGCCACAGAAATTATTTGAAGCCTAGATCTGATATTAACACAAGCTTTGGTCTCAACCATTTTGCCGGCGTAGTTTTCTACGACACACGAGGGTTTTTAGAAAAAAATCGAGACACACTAAGCGCCGACTTGTTACAACTAATCTCAATCAGTAACAACAAATTCTTGCAACAAATATTCGCCGACGACATCGGCATGGGTTCCGAAACTAGAAAACGAGCTCCAACTTTATCAACGCAGTTTAAAAAAAGTTTGGACTCACTCATGAGGACCCTGTCTAACTGCCAACCGTTCTTCATAAGATGTATCAAGCCAAACGAATTTAAAAAGCCGCTTATGTTCGACAGGAATCTATGCTGCAGGCAGTTGAGATATTCCGGAATGATGGAGACGATCAGGATAAGAAGAGCCGGTTACCCCATCAGACATAGCTTCTCAGAATTTGTGGAACGATACAGATTCCTTATATCTGGTATACCCCCTTCTCATAAGACTGACTGTAGGGCGGCCACCGCTAGGATATGCTCGGTGGTGTTGGGCAGGTCCGACTATCAACTCGGTCACAACAAGGTATTCTTAAAGGACGCTCACGACTTGTTCTTGGAGCAGGAAAGAGACAGGGTCCTGACCAAAAAAATACTCATTCTGCAAAGATCCATCCGTGGTTGGGTGTACAGGAGACGTTTCTTGAGATTGAAAGCCGCTACGATCATTATTCAGAAATACTGGAAAGGTTATCTGCAAAGACAAAAATACAAGAAGATGCGCGTTGGTTACATGAGGTTACAAGCGTTGATTCGTGCCAGGGTGCTGTCTCATCGCTTCAGGCATTTGAGGGGACACATAGTCGGTCTTCAAGCTCATTCTAGGGGGTATTTAGTAAGGAGAGAGTACGGACATAAGATGTGGGCAATTATCAAGATACAATCTCACGTCAGGAGGATGATAGCACAGAAGAAATACAGGAAAATTAAATTTGATCAGAAACATCACTTCGAAGCGCTTAGACTGAAAAAGAAGGAGGAGAGGGAACTGAAGGATGCTGGAAATAAGAGGGCCAAGGAGATTGCTGAGCAGCATTACAGGTAACAAATAAGTGTAGTTAATGTGTTAAGAATTTTGATATTTCCTAAAAATACTTTTTCATATCATAAGAACTTTTGATTTCAAATTTCCGCAATTTCAGAGAACGTATGTATCAGCTGGAGAGGAAAGAGATGGAACTGGAGATAGAAGAACGGAAAATGATGGAAGAAAAGAAAAATATAATCAACGAGGCAGCCAGGAAAGCCGATGAACCTGTAGATGACTCGAAACTCGTAGAAGCAATGTTCGACTTTCTACCGGATAGCTCTAGTGAAGCCCCAACGCCTGGTCGAGAAACTTCCGTTTTCAACGACTTACCATCACAACCTGCCGAAAATGAAATAATTAGTCCAATGGCCACAGCTTCAGATGATGAGGAAGACCTAAGCGAATTCAAATTCCAAAAATTTGCAGCTACGTATTTCCAAGGAAATGTTGGGCATCAGTATTCGAGAAAACCATTAAAACATCCTCTCTTGCCACTCCACACGCAGGGTGATCAATTGGTAAGTGTATGGGAAACAAAAAATATGTGAAAATTTATTTAATGCAAATTTTTAGGCAGCACAGGCGTTATGGATAACTATTCTCCGATTCACTGGGGATCTACCAGAACCAAGGTACCACACGATGGACAGAGACAATACTTCAGTTATGTCCAAAGTGACGGCGACACTTGGTCGTAACTTTATACGAAGCAAGGAGTTCCAAGAGGCTCAACTAATGGGCTTGGATCCAGATTCATTCCTCAAACAAAAACCTAGGTCTATAAGAAACAAACTCGTCTCCCTAACGCTTAAGCGTAAAAATAAACTCGGAGAAGACGTCAGGCGAAAACTTCAAGATGAAGAATATACTGCCGACAGTTATCAATCATGGCTCGAATCTAGACCGACCAGCAACTTGGAGAAGCTACACTTCATCATAGGTCACGGTATTCTACGCGCAGAGTTGAGGGATGAGATCTACTGCCAGATTTGTAAACAGTTAACCAACAATCCCTCGAAATCATCACATGCCAGAGGCTGGATACTCTTATCTTTATGCGTAGGATGTTTCGCACCTTCAGAGAAATTCGTGAGCTACTTAAGAGCGTTTATAAGGGAAGGACCACCTGGTTATGCGCCGTATTGCGAAGACCGACTAAAAAGAACTTTCAATAATGGCACAAGAAATCAACCACCGAGTTGGCTGGAGCTTCAAGCCACGAAATCGAAGAAACCAATCATGTTACCCATAACCTTCATGGACGGCAACACCAAAACTCTTTTAGCAGATTCCGCTACTACTGCCAGAGAACTCTGCAACCAGTTATCAGATAAAATCGGACTCAAAGACCAGTTCGGTTTCTCGTTGTACATAGCCCTCTTCGATAAGGTATCCTCCCTGGGAAGTGGCGGAGATCACGTTATGGACGCCATATCCCAATGCGAGCAGTACGCGAAGGAACAGGGAGCTCAGGAACGTAATGCGCCTTGGAGGTTGTTCTTCCGGAAAGAAATCTTCGCTCCCTGGCACGAACCAACCGAAGACCAAGTAGCGACGAATTTAATTTACCAACAAGTGGTGAGGGGTGTAAAATTCGGAGAGTACAGATGTGATAAAGAGGAAGACTTGGCCATGATAGCAGCTCAGCAGTATTTCATAGAATACAACTCTGACATGAACGTGGAGAGACTACTGACGTTGTTGCCGAATTATATCCCGGACTACTGCCTGACTGGTGTTGAGAAGGCGGTGGATAGATGGGCGGCGTTGGTAGTGCAGGCCTACAAGAAGAGCTACTACGTGAAAGAAAAGGTGCCGACTCTACGCGTCAAAGAAGACGTAGTCAGCTACGCTAAGTTCAAATGGCCTTTACTGTTCTCGAGGTTCTACGAGGCGTACCGAAACTCAGGACCGAATCTCCCCAAAAACGATGTGATAATAGCCGTAAATTGGACGGGAGTCTACGTAGTGGACGACCAAGAGCAAGTCCTCCTCGAGTTGTCCTTCCCTGAAATCACGACTGTCTCGAGTCAGAAGACCAACAAGGTGTTCACCCAAACCTTCAGTCTGAATACTGTAAGGGGGGAGGAGTTTACGTTCCAGAGCCCCAACGCCGAGGACATTAGGGATTTGGTGGTGTATTTCTTGGAGGGTTTGAAGAAGAGGTCCAAGTTCGTGATCGCCTTGCAGGATTATAAAGCTCCTGGGGAAGGATCGAGTTTTTTAACTTTTATGAAGGGAGACTTGATCATTTTGGAGGAAGACAGCACCGGAGAGACTGTTTTGAACTCTGGGTGGTGTGTCGGGAGGTGCGAAAGGACGCAAGAGAAGGGAGATTTCCCGGCAGAAACGGTTTACGTGCTGCCTTGTATGTCTAAACCTCCGGCGGATATTCTTCAACTGTTCTCTGTAGAAGGTAAGATTCGAAAGAGCTACAAACTGTGTAACTGAAACTGATAACTGTATCAGAAACAATACCTAACTAAATGTTCGTAACCAACACATTTCATCAATTTTCAAAGCTCTTTTAACCATGTAATATTTTATACATCATATTTCTTTTTAAAAGGATTATGATTTTACAATTAGAACATGTACCATACATTAAAAACAAATTAATTCCAAATGCAAACGTTCATAAAAAATTTACAGTAAATGATGAAAATATTTCTTAAATTTGACTGATAAATATAGAGCCTTCATAAATGTTTACAAATCACGTGATCCCCGAGCTTTGGCAACCCAACAGTGCACGACTGGTAGTGGTAACGAAAGTTCCGTAAATCTTGGCGTCACCATAATTAATTATTCGTTTACAATGAATAATGACAAACCGTTACGTCTACGCTCGAGATTGAATAAAATCTATCGCCAGTAGGTGAAACAAAATGTTGTATTTTAATGTAATCTTAACCGTAATGTTTGATTTTTACCGAAAATTTGCCAATGTGAAGGAAATAAAATTACTGTTCCAAACAGAATTACTGGTCACGTGGCTTGTAATCATTTATGAAAGCTCTGTAGCAGGTACAGATTTCAGATCCCACACTATGTCATTATTTATACAAATTGAAAAAGTCTTTGAAATTATTTACTTAGAATAACAAATTTCTTTTACATATTTACACAAAAACAACAGCCATCCACATTAACAGAGCTTAATCTCAGAAACGTGCGGGAGTAATGGATAAAATTGTTTTGGTATTCACAACTTACCAACACCATCACAATTTATCAAAAAAATAAGAGATGTATAATGGAATCAAACAAATATCGACCTCAAACATTGTGTTTTTGAAATACTTATAACGAGCGTTCAAATAAAAACGTGGTCGAAGTTGGCTCTGACACATTGGACGTAGGGAGTAGCTTATAGCGACCAACTTAACCTCATTTCTCAACGAGCTGTATAGCAGCTGTCAGTTTCAATAACGTTAATGATTATATAACTTTATTTTAAAGAATAATCGTGATAACAATAACAAACAATTAAAGGAGCTGCGGAAAGTGTCCCCCTCCTTGTTATAACAATAAATTAAAGCAGCTGCTGAAAGTGTCCCCCTCCTTGTTCCAAGCACTTTTCACACCTGTTCCTCAAAGAATTAAAGACATTTTCTAAGATGCTCGGGGTATTGTTAATTTCACGAATCTTGTCTATAAGTCGAGCCTGCAGATAGTTTAAATCAGGAATAGGCAGTTCAAAAATAGTGTTTTTAAGGTAAGGCCACAAAAAGAAATCACACGGCGTAATATCACATGACCTCGGTGGAAATTCATGTTCAGCATTGAGACTTATTAGTCGATTTTGGAAAACTTCCCTCAACATATTCATCGTCTCGCCTGCCGTATGTGCCCTTGCGCCATCTTGTTGAAAGTAAAACTTTGTAATTTCGTTTTCTTCCAGCTGGTTAACAAAAGGAGCGATAATTTCTTCTCTATACCTTTGCGCATTAAGAGTACCATTAAAAAAATAGGTCCATAAATCCTCCTTCGATTGAGAGCACACCAAACTCCAATATTTTGAGCGTGTAGAGGGCCCTCGACACAAAAGTTATCTGTTTTTTCAGAAGACCACATTCTCATATTCTGTGAGTTTACGTAACCACTTAAATGAAACCAGGCTTCATCAGAAAAAAAGGTGATATTATGAAGTTCACCGTAGTTGTTTAAAAACCATTCACAAAATACAGCCAGTCGCGGAAATTCAACTTCATAAAGTTCTTGCTGACAAGTTAAACGATAGGAGAACAAACGCAAATCTTTTTTTAACACTGTGTGGCAGGTACCGACTGATATTCCCACCATTGGTGATAAAACACGTACAGAAGTTCTTGGCGCATTTTCCATTATTTGTTGGACATTTTCTTTTAATTCCTCAGTCCGCTTTTTAGGTCGGCCGCTTCCTTCTTTTCTTGTTACACTGCCCGTTTAACGAAAAACATTAACACAACGCTGAACTGCACTTTGAAAAATTTTGTACTCAACAACGCCGGGAAATTGATTTTGAAATTCTATGAAACATTCCTCAATAGAATACTTCCATATTCCATCAATCTTGCGTCCATTTCTAAAGTAGGACTCTATGATAAACACTTTTTGTTCTTGAGAAAACACCATTTTAAACGCTTTTTAAAACGAAAATATTCAAATTGATAGCGGCGATATAGCGCTTTGACAGATGACGTTTAAGTTCATTTGCTGTACGCTACGCCCTACGTCCAAATTTTCAGAACTAACTTGACCACGTTTTTATTTGAACGCTCGTTACAATGTGGCTACGATTTAGGTGACACAGGCCTATAATTCAGGTGTTAATTGACGAATCCTTTTCAAATTTTAACCACTTATGCAGACCGATGGGGTGCACATTTGAGGATCATTGAAATTACATATATCCACAGCTGTGCGTGAGGGGAAATTAAAAGGGGATCGATTTTTTTGGTATTTTTTATTAGCGAATAAAATACGGAAATGCTGATGCCTTAGTCTTAATCAGTATCATCAAAAATATACTCACGGCAAGTTTCATCCAAATCGTATACAGGGTTGTACAGAAAATCCATTTAATACAAATGTAAATAAGCTAATACAGACGGGATAACAAAAAAAAAATAGGTATAACAAAACTTAGTTTATTTTCTTAACTTCAATGTAGCCGCCATCACTCCTTATACATTCTTCTGTTACCTTTCTTATACGACGATTTACTTTTCGTAGTTGTTCACGAAAAATGTTTCGGGATGCCTCTCTTATTCGTCGTTTTAAATCTTCTATGTTTTGTGGACGATTGATGTAAACTTTATTTTTAAATTTACCCCAAAAATAAAAATCCATTGGTGTAAGATCAGGAGACCTGGCTGGCCAGTCCTGCAGCGGGCTACGAGACCCTATCCACTTTAATGGAAAATTAGTATTCAGCCAGTTTCTAATTATTCGCGAAATATGTGCATGTGTATCATTAAAAATCCTGCACCAAACATTCACTTTATAAACGTGCTGATTCTTAGCATTTATTATCCACCTGGGATTGTCTCTTTCCCAATATCGAGAGTTCTGCGTCGATACAACACCATTTGTAGAAAAAGTAGCTTTATCGCTAAAAAATTTTTTTTTCAAAAAATTTCTGTCGTTCAAAAATTCGCCTTGCACCCGGAAAGCATAGTCTAGCCTTCTTAAATTGTCTCCTTCTACTCCTTCTAAAAGAGTGTGTAAAATTTCTGGTTTAAAGGGCTTCAATTTATTCTTTTTTAGACATTTTCTTATGGTCTCTTTGTTTAAATTCAAATTCAATGCCGCCTGTTTTATGCTTAGTCGTGGATTATTTCGGAAAGCATCTAAAATCCTATTTTCGTGTAAGTTTGCGCGTTGGTATTCTTTTGGTCTTACATGTGATACACTACCAGTCTGAGTAAATATTTTATTAATTCGTGCCACTGTATTGTAACTTACTGTTCGATTGGGATGACGGTGAGTAAAAATTCTTGCCGATTCACGCGATATAACACTTTCTCCAGAAATTCTTATTATTTCAATTTTGTCAGCAACTGATATAATTTCTGCATCGCTGATGTTTTTTTGCAATAAATTATTTTTAAACTCAGAATTTTAATAACAATCTTGTTGACGTGTTATGTCAAAACAACTAAAAATTATAAATGTCATTTCATTTAAACAAAATAATTTGGCATGGATCACTGGATTTCGCATTACTGTGTGGATACAAGATGTAATGTTATTTTTTGTATTAAATGAATTTTCTGTACAACCCTGTATACGATTTGTAGTGGCTATATTTTCGATGATACTAATTAAGACTAAGGCATCAGCATTTCCAAAAAGGCTTGCATCATCACCAAATTCAAGATGGCTGATACAAAATGGCCGATATATCACGTTAATTTATTGAATCTAATTGAAATTTCGAGTGTCTCTGGTATTGAGATCGCGTAAAACGTATGTAAGGTCGCAGTTTGAGGTTTTTGAGGTAATTAATTATTATTAATAAAGTACGAAAGGTAAATATCTGCGATATAAGGCATGTATTTGGAATTAATTCCTCATTTCGAACGAAACAATTTCTAAATACTACTGAAGCTTATTCTTGTTATAAAGCTTATTCTAATTATTTAACTAATTCTTGACACATGAGTCATTCGCATCGTCATCATCTGTCACATAACCGTCTGAGCATGAAAACATTATCACCATAGCTTCAGTTGAAAAGCTTTTCTCATTTTCATCTATCTTGCACCTTTTTATAAAATGTTGATCTAAAATGGTGATTTGCGTTTTTAAATTATCTTGGAATTTTCCTTTCAAAAATCGAAAAATTTATTTTTCGTGTACGTAATTTTACTGGTACCTGATCCTGACGAAAATGATAAATTATGAATTGAAAGATAATAATAATAATAATAATATAATAATGCTTTATTGCCCAACAGATTCCCATTTACAGGGCAATTTACAAAATAATACAACTAAGTAAACATAAACAAAGACCATGAAAAAAAGAGAAGAAAAGGGAAAAAAATGCAAAACACATAAGCAGACATATGCCTATAGAAGTGCGTTTGCATTACAGTATTACATATTTACATACAGAAGACATAGTATTCATCGCCTTACGGCATTCAATAAAGTATGTAATGGACAAAAAAATATATCACAAAGGTTACACAAACGATTAAAATTATCACACATGACATAAACTGGCGATTTATATAAGATGTTAGTATTTGGCGTTGCAAGTCTAAACGTATTAGTATTTCTTAGATTTATTCTAGGCACGGAAAAATTAATAGCAGCAAGCAAATCAGCACAGTCAATGGTGTTGTGCAGTAGCTTATACAAAAATGTGATTGACATGCGAATTCTACGAGAATCTAGAGTATCAACGCCAAATCTACTTGTTAACATGTCGTAGTTTACACCCATTTCAGGATAAATCCCATCAACTTTGTAAGCCAAATATTTTAGAAACTTTTTTTGAATTTTTTCAATTTGCCACTCTTGAGTATTGTAATAAGGATACCATACCAGCGCACCATATTCAAGTCTAGAGCGAACATAAGCAAAATATAATGTTTTAATAGCTCCAATATCTGAGAAATGCTTACAGTTGCGAACTATAAAACCATAGAACCTCGATTCGCCTTATCAATAATATGGTCATTAAATGTTAGTTTTGCATCAAACAAAACTCCAAGATCTAAATAAGAGGTACAACGAGATAAATTATTATTATCAATGCTATATACAAATTCATAGATCGACTGTTTCCTCGAAAAACTAAGAATTTTGCATTTAGAAGGATTAAGATACAATCTATTTTCTAAGCACCACGAATTTATATGATTCAGATCAGTCTGCAAATTCAAGCAATCCTCTAAGCTATTTATAACAGAAAATAACTTTAAATCATCAGCGTAAAAAAGTCTACAAGAATTAATTACCCCATTCAAATCGTTAATATATAGTAGAAAGAAAAGGGGCCCAAGTATGGAACCCTGAGGAACACCTGAGGTAGCAATATAACGAGTCGACTCAAAACCGTTATAATAAACAAATTGCATTCTCTTATCCAAATAAGATGATAAATAATAAGTTCATCTATAATTTTTTTTTAAAGCAAGTTTTTAGTGACTTTATTTTATTTTCGTATTCTCCTCAACAAACCCTTTCATTTGATACCCATATTACGGGGGTGGATAAAAAATAACTGGTCCGCCATCTTTGGGAGTCCGCCATATTGGATTTAACCTCACTTAGGTAATCATGCATTGTTATCCAAACTAAATGTGTATGCAAAATTCCCTAACTCGATCGGTTAGGGAAACTATTTTAAAATTCAGTTGCAAGATGTGACCCATACCAACAAGGCAAGTTAAATAAAAGCTTGTAAAAATATGATAAATGGCAAACGAAAAAGGTATATGTTCATAAAAAAAAACAATTTGAATTAGAAACGCTCGTTTGGAACGCGAAGAGACCCTAAAACGCTAGCTATTGTATAACTAAGGCCTCTTACAATAGTAAACCAGCCGTACACGGAGGCACAAAAAATGACTCAGAACCCGAATTCGGAAAAATCCGGTGGTTTTCTCTTTTGATATATGAAATTGACACTCCTGTCTGTGTTTTCCAACTTTTAATAATGCAAGATTTCTTGGGATCACAACTATTAATTAATAATAATTTACGATTGATGTGATTTGAAATCGATGGAAATTGCAAGACGTTTTTGTTAAAACAATAAAATCATGCAACTTTCGAAAAATGAGGTTCTAAATGAGCAAATGTACTACTTACCTCCAGGAACACCCTCTCTATTGCACACAACGATTCGTACTCTAGTAAAAATTTGCTCGTATTTTCAATTCACCGCTTTTTGATGGGTCAGTGGCAAGTGAAATATGCTAATGTGTCGCAGCATACTTCCGATAGTTGCAGTGATCTATACACATGGGCCAGCTCTCTGTCACTTTAAAGAACTACGCAGTGACTCCTTCTTTAGAATATTCTGAAGTATTAACGCAAACCAACGACTTTGAAATTTCGACTTTTGTCCAGCTTTTTCGGAATTCCGACCACTGTGCGTCGCTTAAACATTTTTTGCGCTATGTTTCATAAACCTATGACGTCATCGACATTTTTTAAATAGTACTACCTAATTTTTCAAGCATAAATCGATAGCCCTTTTGAAGGGAAATGCGTCAATATAGTGTTTGGCCTACTTTACTTTGACAGGTGAGAAAAAAATACAGGCCGGTCACGTACTTACCGCTCAGTCGAAAATATTGCTACGGTGAGTGATAGTGTAGCGAAAATTCCGTAGCCTCAGTGCGCCGTCAGTGACTGCAATTAAATATTTCAAAAAGCGGATTTTAACAAAATATCTGCATCTGCATCCATTCAAGAGTCAGCTAACCCAGGAACTGAAACCAAACGACCATTTAATGCGTCGGATTCGTTGATTGGATGTTGGAGAATCAACAAGTCGACGCTGATTTTGCTAAGAAAATCATCTTTAGCGACGAGGCGCATTTTCCATCTTAGTGGATATGTGAACAAGCAAAACTGTCGAATTTAGGTCATGGACAATCCTACTTTTCCAACTTTAATAAAATCTTTAATTAACGCAAAAATAATCTTTATTGAAAATTTAAATCAGTAAATATTTTGCATCTCGCAAATGATCTAATAAAATGTAATTCATATCACAAATCCATTTGCATCTTACAGTTAGGTACCTCAAAACCTTTATCATCCCTATTTATCCAGAAATATTAATCTTTCGACTTCCTCACTATTAGGTATTTGTAAATGAAAGTATGCTGAAACTTTCAAGCAACCTGTCGCGAGACGTACAGAAATTTCAGATAAAATTGCCATTACCGCGCATTCGCCATAAAATGCAATTTAAATCTCACATCTTGCAACACCTGTTTATTAATATATACCCTAAGGTTCACTTTCAAATCTTCATACCTGAGGTATATCTTGTTGTAGTACCTATATAACTTAAGTTATAAACTTAATGGTATTTTACATGCAGAGAATAACAAAACCGTTGCAAAAGAAAAAACTTATCCAAGTGTTCGACTCTGTCGATCGACCTTTTAAGATATAGAATATTGAGTGAAATGTAATTGTAAACTGTTTTTATTTAAATTTCAACTCAACGCAATGTGATGTTTCACATTAGGTTGCTCCAATAAATTGGATAATTGGAGAAAAAGTCGGAAAGTAATGAATATTGCCTACTCAGACTATTTTAACGTTGGGTTAATCTTTCTTATTAGGTTATAAAATATTTTATTTTAACATATTCTACAAAATAAAACGATTCTACAAAATAAAGATATGTCGATTCTTTCGTATTTTTTATATATTTTCATTGCCACTTTATCGTCATTCAAATGTCTCTTCATGCAAAATCTACTACTCTGATCTATCATAGAAATCTCTTACATCTTAACATGAAAGTGAAATCCAACATATATTTTTCATAAGTTTATGAAATGATGTACCTAAGTGATATTTTTAATATTTATGTTAATGGACATATTATGACACTACATAGGATAATTTCTAGTGGTTTGTATCTAATAGTAACTCATTAAAGTAAAAAATAATTCGTTACATTTCGAAGTAGGTACTTTCTTACCTGTTTACTTAGAAATGTTTGAGGTATTATAGGATTCCGAAGTCTTCCTATTTTAAGTTTTTAAGGTGAAACTCAGTATGTTTAGATACATTAAGTTAGATTGGTTTATAATAATAATTTTATAATGCGGTCATTATGGTTCAAAACAACCTCAAAATTCATCGAAATTGATCGAATCACTTAAAAAAACATCGAAATAGTGTATCATATTTCAGAATATCTCAAAACGGCTGCTGGAAGCAATAAAATTGGTCAAAACGATTTTAGAATTCGTCAAAGTAGATTCAGAATGCTCAAAAATTTTTCACATCCATTCTACCTAATTCACTTGGAAATATAGGTAGGTAATACACATAGCAAAACAGATAACTTTATTGGAACTTGGAAGCATTCAGTAATATTGAAGTAGGTACCTACGTATCTCAAAATCCTTTAGAAAACCATTAACCTCCTATCATTGACACGACTTCAAGTCAATGACGTTTAATATCAGGCCATTCACCTCAGAATATTTGCACTGAAAGAAATGCGTTTTATTCTTTATTAGAATTCTATATACTATTATAAGACCATTGTATATATATATATGTGACAGTTAAACAGGTGAATATTGGATATAAAACGCGTACTGCTAGCACAGTTGTATAGTGACTATAAACCTTATTCTTTATTAAATTATTGTATAACTAGTATACAACTTTGTTTATACCCATTACGAAATAATAGCAATAACTGTTATTAAAGTGTTCCATATTGTTATTAGAACATCTAGTACTGGTTATAAGTTTTATAATAATAAATGTATTAAACTGTTGTATACTCTGTATGAGTTAAAAACATATGTCATTAAGTATTCAGAAATTTTATTGGATAACTGTAATTACAAGCTAAGGTTCTAATGTAAACATACATAAAACATACTTTTAAGCATTAAAAATGATGACAAATCGCTCCCAAAACTGTCCAGTTTATTTTCTTAGCAACGACGCACCCGTATTTTCTTGTATTACATGAGAATTTGCACTATAACTCTTCCACCTTAAGAATGAAGCATCCCCAGAAAGGTTGAGCTTCTTTCCATATAATTTTATTTCCTCTGGTTGATTGACTTTATACTCATGCTTTTCTTTGTCACCGTTAACCTTTCTGTTCCTCCATCTTATGTAAAACTTAACATCAGCGATTTCTAATAGGACCTACAAAATAATAATTTTTAAGATTTAGACAAGATTTACATTTGAAAAAACAAAACAATTACAAGCCATAAAACAGTTAGATACTTACATAATAATTTTCCATTTCACACAACGCGATATAGTTGTGCGATCATGTATCCCACAAAACATGTGCATATACTGTCCATTTTCATCAAACTAGACGTGTGTAAGTCGATGCACAGCGGACTGTCGGAAATTTTACGATTGTTGTATTTTCTCTTCTTGAGTAAAGATAATAAAGACGTTGTGGTTTTGTGTGTTTATTTTGACAATGATTGAACACCTATGGACAATAAAAGTGGACTGTATAAGATAGTTGATCACCGTTCTGCTTCATGCATAGCATGAAATTTTAGAAGGGATCAACTCGTGCGGCGAACCCTAAATCAGCGGCTGGAATAGCCAGGTTTCTTATTGAGTCGGCGCACTTCGCTCTCGGGTCTGACATATGATTATTATTACAAGACTATGAATATAACTTAACAACGATTATGCACCGAGAGGTGACGATCACTTAACCATTATAAGATGCGTTTTACACGTTAAAAACGGAAACATATTCAGTATAAGAACGAATAATTCTGTTAATACAATTGTTATATACAAATTCGGATACTGGTCTTTATACAACAAATCTTTCCTACTATACAATTGGAATATAAAGTCTATAACACCTAATAATGTATAAGTAATTCATTATAACCTTTATTTCATATATGCATAAGGTGTATTAAGCACCTTCCAGTTAAACTGTTTGAATAATGAGTATGGAGATGATTGCTTTTTTTTAATAAAAGTTGTATATTGGTTATAAAAGTTTTAATATGCGCTATACGCATTATTCTAGATAAACAGTTTAATAAGCCCATTTCTTTCAGTGTGACTCCAGGTTATTGATATTTGACTTCAAGTCGTCTAGTGGAGTATACCTAGATCAATCATCTAAATCCTTATACTAATATCTATAGATTTACTGGTGTATTGCTAAAAGTTTACCTTAAAAAGCTACTGCTTTTATTTGTTATCATTTGCCTTAATGGGTTGGAAAACGTGAGTATTAACTTAGGAATTACTTTGTACACTTAATATTTATTCGTTCCATTTTCAATATTATTATTTTTGTTACATTTTTGTCTCAAGAAAATTAAGTTAAAAAGAAGTTAAATAAAATTATAAATTCCGACATCTAAAACCCCAGGGTCGCAGCCGCTGGGGGCAGAGGAGGATCAGCCACGCCCCCCCCCCCCCAATTCTTGCCTCATGCTGCAAGTTTCAAAAATTACATTAATATTACTGACCATTCTGTATAGTTTTAATTAATAGAAAAATTTAAACGGCTGTTCAAGTGCATGTTTCATCCATTTTGCTACATTTTAACGAAAACTTGAAATATACGTTTTATAGTACTTTACTTCTAGTTTTGAAACCGGTATTAGAATTAAAATCGGACCACTTTTAATGCAAGCAGACTGCCGGCAAAAAAATGCATAAAAATGTGAAAGGGCAATTGCGCAAAAACTAATGGTCCGACAGCGCCTGCCTTTCGCACACTTAAAGTTGATAAAATTATCAACTTCTGTGCCAAATTTCAGCACTTATCTTCATAAATGATTTTTTTAAATGCCGAATTTTCCGGTTTTTCCTGATTTTCTCCGGTTCTAATCAACCGATCGGGTCGCTCGACCTCTCATTTTCTTAGAAATTTAGTTTCCTACAACTTTTCCAATTACGGAATTAAGATTTCTCTAGTAGTTTTGGTTTTATAAGCAAAAAACTAAAAAAAACGCACACACAAAATAGAAAAAGAGAAGTTCTTAATTCTTAATTCCCATAACTTATATTTTATGGGAATTCTGAAACCATGATTTCACATCCATACCCCTTGTTCAGTAAACTAGGGAAATTCCTAGCTGCTACACACATGTAAAAGCCCAAATTTTAACATTTACATCAATTCTTATTAACACAATGATATGAACCTGTCTACCTGGTTCAAATTCTTTATTTAATTTATCCTGTTTCCTGTCTTTATTTTATTAAATTTAAAAAATCCTCCATTTTGCCTCCAGGTGCAGAACATGGCCGACGCCTAAGCCAGCAATACTCAGTAAACGGAACGGAATCCAGGGACCGACCCCATACCCTGGCAGAGTACGCCATAGACCACTTCAGGCCACCCCTGAAGAGAACCATGTCCAAAGCCCTCACCCTCACCTCCAACCGCCGGGGGGTGGACGACCTCTGGAGGCATTCCCGAGACCCCATCAAGCAACCCTTACTGAAGAAGCTGCTCATGAAAGAGGAACTCGCCGACGAGGCCTGCTTCGCCTTCAGTGCCATCTTGAAATACATGGGCGATTTACCGTCCAAGAGGCCACGGTTGGGGAACGAGTACACGGACCACATCTTCGACGGTCCCTTGAAGCACGAGATCCTCAGGGACGAGATCTACTGCCAGATCATGAAGCAGCTGACGGATAACAGGAACAGGCTCTCCGAGGAGAGAGGATGGGAGCTGATGTGGCTGGCGACGGGTCTCTTCACTTGCTCTCAGAGCTTGCTCAAAGAATTAACTTTGTTTCTCAGGAGCCGGAGGCACCCCATATCTCAGGACTCGCTGCAGAGGCTGCAGAAGACGTTGAGAAACGGCCAGAGGAAGTATCCGCCACACCAAGTAGAAGTGGAGGCGATACAGCATAAGACCACGCAGATTTTCCACAAGGTGTACTTCCCCGACGATACCGACGAGGCGTTCGAGGTGGACTCGAGTACGAGGGCGAAGGATTTCTGTCAGAATATAAGCCAGAGGTTGAACCTGAGGTCCAGCGAGGGTTTCAGTTTGTTCGTGAAGATTGCAGATAAGGTATTTAGAGTACACTGCTTAGGAAAGTCATTTTGGTCGTAAAAGTTCGTTTATTAGTAGCAAAGCAAGCTTCAATTATAATGAAGTTTATGTCGTATTAATCTGCTGTTTTATAATATAGACCGATCAAAATAACTAATTTAGAGGGAAAAAAAAAGAAAATTGTTACCTGGACTTTCATAAGTGGAAATGGGGCTTATAATAAACGAAAAAAAAAATAAATGCGTGAGCAGGGGCGGCGGAGGGTTGATTTGGGGGATTTGGAAGTTATGAAAAATTGTATCATTGGGATTTCTGGCGAAAGTTGACATCAAACAAAAAAGTATCTAATACAAAAGTTGTAGATCATGCAAAAATCTACAACTTTTGTAGAGGTCATTTTTAACATAACCTGAATTTCCGAGAAAAATGCAAAAAACAGGTTTTTTTCTGATTTTTCGTTTTTTATTTCTCATTTTCGCAAAAATAATTTAATTTTGGCGAAACTTGGTGAAAGTATACCTTTCTCTGTCTTAAATAACCTCAAATTTTTTTAGATACAAAAATCAAGAAGTTTCTAAGATATTTATGTTTTTCGGCCTGAAACACTTTTTTTCAATGAAAAATTCTACTTAAAAAAATCATCGTACAGAGTTGTGCCGATAATAATTTTTTTCGTTTTGACATATATTTTTTAGTGAAATAAAAAAATTTGTAATCACAGTTCAAAAACATGCTCAAAATGCAAAAAAGTAAAAAATGACTTGCAACAAAGAATTTTTCAATAGTTGTTGATAATTTGTTTAAATTAAAAAAAATCAAAAACTGATTACGCCATTCAATTGTACGGAAAAAATACAAAAAAAACTGTCTCATTGTTTGACCCAAAACTATTTTTGTACAGTATTGCTAAAAACATAATTCGAATAGTGAATAAATAAAATTAATAATATTTTTCCGAAGGATCGATTAGTGTACTTATTTTTTTTAAAGTTTGATGAATTCATAGATATACAGTGTGTCCAAGATAAGGATGGGATAGCATTAGGATCTAGGAAACGGTAAGAGATACGGGGTGGCTCAGATTAAAAAAAACGAAATTTTGCAAAATTGTTTAATTTTTTCTGGCTTTATTTGAAAACGAATTTTAAAATAAATTACATATTTACAATGCCACTTTTCTCGCTCTATACAATGGCGTCAACATTTTTGCAATCCGACGTTTCGTCTTCGAGGGGCCATCATCCGGTAATTTTTTTTGAATACGTCACTGCTATTTTTGATACTTTGTATTGCTGAAATCTCAAATCATCCAGAGATAATTTGTCATTTGTGCATTTGTAATTCGACTTAGATGTTTATAGCAATAGTTACTGTACAAAAATAAAGTTTTGGGTCAAATAATGAGACAGTGTTTTTTATTTTTTTCCGTAGAATTGAATGATGTAATCAGTTTTTGAATGTTTTTTAATTTAAACAAATTATCAACAATAACTGAAAAATTCATTGTTGCATTTTTTATTTTTTTTGCATTTTTGAGTATGTTTTGAACTGTTATTACAGATTTTTTTATTTCACCAAAAAGTATATGTCAAAACAAAAATAATGATTACCGGCAGAACTCTGTACGATGATTTTTTTAAGTAGAATTTTTCTTTGAAAAAAAAAGTATTTCAGGCCGAAAAAAATGAATATCTCAGAAACTTCTTGATTTTTTTATCTAAAAAATTTGAGGTTATTTAAGACAGAGGTATACTTTCACCAAGTTTCGTCAAAATTAAATTATTTTTGCGGAAATGAGAAATAAGAAACGAAAAATCAGAAAAAAACTGTTTTTCGCATTTTTCTCGGAAATTTAGAGGTTATGTGAAAAAGTGACCTCTACAAAAGTTATAGATTTTTGCATGATCTACAACTTGTGTATTGGATACTTTTTTGTTTGACGTCGACTTTCGCCAGAAATCCCAATGATACAATTTTTCATAACTTTTCAACCCCCCAAATCAACCCTCCGCCGCCCCTGCACACGCATTTATTTTTTTTAGGTTAGCTAAACCCTTTAGATAAGATATATACAGATAAGCCCTTTTACCATTTTCACTTATAAAAGTCCAGGTAACAATTTTTTTTTCTCCAAGTGTAATTTGGTTGGACTAATAATAATCACCCTATTTTGAGTTACAAATAAGAAATAATTCCTAAGTCATAGCATTAATAGAAACGGTACAGATTAAATGTCAAACTAACTATCATACCAGCAATATACAGGGTGTCTCTAAAGGGTCTGTACAACGCTTCACCAGATATAGTACACGGCTCAAAATATAATTAAATTTTAACTAAACTTGCCTTAGTCCAAAAATTGATAATAACGGAGCTACATGGTGTCAATATTAAAAAAATATATAACATTTTCTTTAATATCTTTCGACTACTTCGAGTTAACTTTGTGAAATTTCGTATGCAGGGTTTTTTTAGGATGATAAATTCGAATTTATTGACGTTTTCGTTATATCTTCTAGAGGACGCCACAAGCGACCATTAGGACGAATTTAAACTGTCATAATATCTACTGCTAATATCTCTAAAGCCAACTGTTTTCAACAAAAAGCCATTTAAATTTGTAAATGCATAAAAAAATGTTTAAAAGTTATTATTATCGTATATTAATGAAATAAAAAAAAAACATACTTTTTAACGAACCACAGAAACAGTAGATAACAATAAAGCAACTTGTAAGATCGGTCCTTTTTCGCTTGTAGGTTATTTCGGTGCCAGAGGGCGACTTTTTCTTCGATTTCGTGCGACACCTGACGGACTGGATCAGGAAGGCGCGGCCCACGAGGGACGGAATAACCCCTCAGTTTTCCTACCAGGTGTTCTTCATGAAGAAGCTGTGGACGAACACCGTGCCGGGGAAAGACAAGAACGCCGACCTCATTTTCCACTTCCACCAAGAACTGCCCAAGCTCATTAGGGGGTACCATAAATGTAGCAAAGAGGAGGCCTCCAAATTAGCCGCCTTGGTCTACAGGGTCAGGTTTGGGGAGAGCAAGCAGGAATTGCAAGCTATTCCGTAAGTGTAGTCAAAGACATAAAAAACAAAAAATATTAGAAGTCTATATACAGTCGAGGTATTGTTGACTACGACTTACATTGAAAATATGACTATACAGGGTGTATCACGAAGAGGGTAAGATTATCTCAAAAAGTAGCCAGAACTGAAATCTGAAAATTTGCATACCGGGGTTTATCAAAGAGATATATTCAATAAAAATGGTGTTAACTCTCTCGCACTTCCGGTTATATCGGAAGTGATAATCAGCTCTGTTATTGCAAATGGAACACTATGTACATTTATGCATTTTTTAAATTCTATGGCAAATTCTAGACTATTTTCATATAAGGTACTATGTGCCAAAATGGGACAGTTTTCAAGTTATTATTAATTTTCGAAAAAAATTGAGGGATGCAAGTGATTTTTGAAAATAGAATAACTCCGACATCTTGCTTTATTTATTAATAAAATTTGGCATGGATAATTTAAAAGCAATGGAATTCAACCAGTTTATGTCAAATTTGCAAAACTTCATACAGAGTGTTTAAAAACGTATTGCCAATGTTGTGACATTGAAGTTGAATTTACTAAAAAATTTCAAATGGTACACCCTGTATATTATGCACAATTAAATTTACTTTAAAATGATACCTATACCCAAAGTTAACAGTTCTTGTGTAAATTGGAATTTATTGATTTCAACACAGAAAAATCTACGAGTATAGTGGGTTTATTTAAAGCATCGCCCTTTTTAATTTAATATGTATACTGAATTATTGTTTTTGATGAAGGTATAGCAATAATAAAAATTACAGTTCATTAAACCAGACACCGTTTATTATTCAATTTTTTTCCATTTTACACAGGAACTTTGGGTATAGGGAACTATAGTAGAGGAGAAGGTCCGAATATGGGCCCCTATTTTGTTTTTCATAGATTATTAACTAATTTTTTGACAAATACACCTAAAAATTGGGACACACTTAGACCAAGAACTCGTCTACAATAATGAGCGCGGCAAAGTTCCGGAAAGATAAAAAATACTGAGATATCAATGAAAATTTAACAATATCTTGTAATTCTTTATGAGTGTAGAGTGTATGAAATATGGGCCCCTATCAAAAATGATGCATAAGTTTACGTTTAACAAAGGAAATTTTATTTTCTAGTAAAAAACATCATATATGATTATACAAAAGAGTAATAAGTAGTAAGGCAACAACAGAAATTGGAAAGAAATTATTTGCATAAGTCACAAATGTAATTTTTTTGTTATTTACGCTATCCATAGCCTTTATCATGTTTTCGGAGTTCCATTGTTTCCTTAAAGTCTTTGGTGAAAACTTTGGTTTGTTACGTGGCATGGTCAACCTGGAAAAAGAACTGAATTCAAAATCAGGGGAGAATATAGGCCCTGGCCCATATTCGAACCCACAAAAGGCTCATATTACCAGCACTGCATGTCATTCAACAATAGACACCTATTATTTGTAGAGTTTAAGTGAATCGTGAATCAAAATATTTTCTGAACAAAACAAACTTTGATCTTTATACAAAATATCTAGGTGAATATACAAACATACCTAGTCACTAAAAATCGTATAAAACATAATAACACATAACCTTCAGATAATATTCAGAATTCCAGTAACACATTCACCACCACTTGTTTCTAACAATATAAGAAATCAATTGCACAATGTCGATAAAACAGTTCGCTACTAGGTAGCTGTCTTTTAAAGTATTATTCAGTGATGCCGCTAGATGTTCTAGTAGGAATAGCTATATCGGGCCCATAGCCCATATTCGGACCTTCTCCTCTATCATTTTAAAGTAAATTTAATTGTGCATCTATTAATGTAATAATATACAGGGTGTACCATTTGAAATATTTGAGTAAATTCAACTTTAGCGTCATAATATTGGTCACACGTTCTTAAACACATGAATTTTTGTAAATTTTACATAAACTGATTGAATTCCATTGCTTTTAAATTAACCATAAATAAAGCTAAATGTTGAAGTTATTCTGTTTTCAAAAATCACTTGCATCCCTCAATATTTTTCGAAAATTGATAACTTGAAAACTGTCACATTTTGGCCTATAGTACCTTATATGAAATTAGTCTAGATTTTACCGTAGAATTAAAAAATGCAAAAATATACAGAGTGTTGCATTTGAAATAACAGAGTTGATGATGACTTCCGGTATAAATCCCTGTATATAAATTTTCAGATTTCAATTTTGACTACTGTTTGAGATAATCCTACTGGGCCCTCTTCGAGATGCACCCTGTATAAAGAACCAACAAATAAGAACATTGTGTATACATATTTTTTAATGTTTTGAGTAAATCTCAGTATCGTAAAATATTGTTTTTCACAAAATTATTCATAACCTAGATGATACCACGCACAACACTTACGAAGTCACTATATAGAGTGTTAAAAGTTTGACTGCCTTAATTTTAACAGACGACGGAATATATTAAAATAAACAAAAAAACCTTATATGACATGGGTCCTAAACTCAATCGCTAATCAACTTTGACCTTTGACAACGAAATGAATAACAAGTATAGACCTTGATAAATAAAAATTAATTCAAAATGTCATGTGCGGTACCTTTCAAAAAAAGCCCGACTTAAATCGAACATGCGGCAACCTCTTTTTTTCTTTCGTAAACGAAATCGAAAGAAATTTTTCTGTCTACTTAAGTTTTAAACTCGATACATATATTACAAATATTGCCTATAAATTAAGATGCCACTTTCAGTTTATTGATATGTTTGACAGTAATATCGTTGGGTGTGCGTCTATGAAAGAAACTATCCAATGATGAAAGCACAGTGAAAATTTGCTGTACGAATGTTCCATTTTCAGACAAATGCTGCGGGAATTGATACCCGCGGACCTGGTGAAAATCCAAAGCGCGAACGACTGGAAGAGGGCCATAGTCGCGGCCTACAACCAGGACGCCGGAATGAGCCCAGAAGACGCTAAGATCACCTTTTTGAAAATAGTGTACCGCTGGCCAACGTTCGGATCGGCTTTCTTCGAAGTCAAGCAGACCACCGACCCGAATTATCCGGATATGTTGTTAATTGCCATCAATAAACACGGCGTCAGCCTAATTCACCCCCAAACCAAGGTAAGTGTGTTTAAATTATAAGAAAACTGTATATTTTGATTCTTTTCGTGTCACTTTAAAGTCACAATTTAAAGACGCCAAACAAAATGTTTGTAAATATCAACGTCCTGTCTCATATTAAGCAACTTTACAAAACATACACTGCCTGGGGCGCTTGATTACGATAACACTATACAGGGTGTCCCGAAATTCATGCAACAAAATTTGGTCACAGATTTTAAAGACAAATTTAGGGGAACCGTATTTTTGCCAAATGGCGGAGTTGCAGCCCCCTGAAGTCCGCCCCTAAGAATAATCTTTTTTTATATCTTAGAACCCTGTTGTACGAGAATCACTGAATTTGGTACACAGGGGTTTTATGACATGTGGAATCTGATGGTGCTACTTTTTTTGGCGGAGAACAATTTTTCGTTGGCCCCCTTGTCTTTGGAGCCAAAAAAATTTGGTCGCATATTTAAATTTCTTAAAAATTTTCTGTCCACTAGGAAGCCATTAAAATTAGAAACTTTTTGTCTCTTTATACTTTTTTCGTAAACGCAATGTTTTCGAGAAAAATGTCAAAATGTGATCGAATGCATATCGTGATTCGCCATTTTCCTCAAAAACATTGCGTTTTACGAAAAAAATATGAAGAGACAAAAAAGTTTCTATATTCAATGGCTTTCTAACTAACTAGTAATTAAAAAAAAAATCAAAATTGCGACCAAATTTTTCTGGTTCCAAAGACAAGGGGGCCCACGAAAAAGTGTCTTAGGGGGGTTTCTCACCAAAAAGCGTAGCACTGTGAGATTCCACATGCCATAAAACCCCTGTGTACCAAATTTAGTGATTCTCGTACAATATGGTTTTGAGATATAAAAAAGACTTCTTAGGGGCAGATTTCAGGGGGCTGTAACTCCGAAAGAGGGGTCCAGTTGGCAAAAAGAAAAAATGTGGGTCCCCTAAATTTGTCTTAAGAACCTAACTCTATGACCAAATTTTATTGCATGAATTTCGGGACACCCCTTATCGTAATTGATTATATCCAAAAAAACAGGGTTAAAAGGAACATTCAAGCAATTTTATAGCATAAATCGTTCAAAAGGTCATTTTAAATGAAAAGTGCGGAGTGCTATTAAATTAGAGGGTGGAAATTGGAGATAGAGGTGAAAATGCACCCCTTTCAATTGTAGCTCGAAAACGAAGCAAAATTTCGCTATAGTTTATAAGAAAAATTATTTAGAGAATTGAATTTCCCATCGAAATGGCTTGTTTAAAAAATTTAAAAGGAAAATTTATGCAAATAATCGTTAATAAACTATTTGAAAAAAAGCAAAAAATTCGATTTTTCAATTTTTTTTACTTATTTTCCTCTAGTTTTTTTTTTGAGTAAAGATAAGTATAGGCATTGCTTCATAAAAAAAAGTAGATAAAATTTCCTTAAAAAAAAGGGGTTGTACAGGGGATACAAGGGGTTTTTGGATGAAAATTGACTGATATATGGCCGCTCAAACTTATTTAGCCAATTTTTTTCGATTTTCATCGCGTTTACCCTTATACGTTTTAATTTCCATTTTTTACAAAAAAGGAAGGAAATAAGACGTTCAAGGATTTTCATCACATGACTTGTTCGAAGGGTCATTAAATTAGAGGGTTGAAATTGAAGATAGGGGTGAAAATACACTTTTGCAGTTTTTAAAATATAGCACGAAAACGAAGCAAAATTTTTGATTCTTTTTACTTTTTTGTCTCTAATTTTTTTTTTTTTTAATAGAAGTAGACAAAAAAAATTGCTGTACAAAAAAAACAGATGAGATTCCCTTCAAAAGTTTTTGGTCTAATATTGACTGATTTATAACCGGTCAAACTTAAATATTATTTTACTGTAAAAAAAAGAAACATCTCCATATTCCAGATAAGTAATAATATGATTAACTGTAACTTCATTTCAAAAATCCCTCATAGTTTCATACAGTTGTGAAAATCTTTATTTATTATTAACACATAAATCTTTTGAAATAATTTTTTATTAAGTAAAGAACCAATTTGATGTAAAAATAATAAAAATTATAATTATTATGTTAAAAACGACGAAAATCTAAAAAATATTTAAGTTTGACCGGTTATAACATTTGAAAACGCATCATTTTGAAAGAAATCTCATCTAGTTTTTTGTACAGCAATTTTCTTTGGCTACTTAAAAAAAAAGCAAAAAAATTTATTTTTTCCTTTTTTTAAAATTGTTTATTAACGATTTTTTTGCATAAAATGTTTCTTTTAAATTTTTTAAATAAGCCATTTCGATGAGAAATTCAATTCTCTAACTAATTTTTCCTATGAACTATAGCGAAATTTTGCTTCGTATTCGAGCTACAGTTAAAAAACTGAAAGGGGTGTATTTTCACCCCTATCTCCAATTTCCACCCTCTAATTTAATAGCACTCCGCGGTTTTTTCGTCTAAAATGACAATTTGAACGATTCATGTAGTAAAATATCTTGAAGTCATAGTTCCTTTTAAAATCCTATAATCAATAACCCAATATTACAGTTTCTCTTCCTACAAAATAAATTTTGGGAGGCGTAAAATTCAATTGGTGTAATTTTCTATTCAACCAATCGTCGATCGCATTATCTCGAGCATAGGCGTAACAGTTTGTTACTGCGCATTGTAAACGAATCATTATTATTGGTGACCCCAAGATTTAGAGATTTTTCGTTACGTACCACTCGTACCAGTACCAGTCGTGCAATGTTGAATTGCTTAAACTCGGCGGTCACATGGCTTGTAAGCATTTAGATTCTGTATCATTTTAATTAGTTGCAATAGCCATATATTTAGCTATACAGTGTTCTCCTACCTGTTATGAGAAAACTACATTTTGACAATAAATAAAAATGGGGATGAATCTGCATCTTTAAAATCTAGGTTAGGTTAAAATCCAACATCGGTTGTCAAATGAATCTAAGAATTTGTTTGGCCCGCTAGTGTGCAACTGTATAATATTTCTCATAAGTTAAAGAGAGATAAAGTGTATTCGAGAAATGTTTCTATTTTCTCAACCAAATCGATCCTCTCGTTTACAATCATAATCTCTTGAGTGCGACGCCACATTTATTTCAAATCACCTGAACAAATTCCGAAAGCTGATTGAAAATATCTTAATGATTTCGTTCCAATAATGAAAAAGTGTTGAACAAACCACACAATGCAACTTTGATCAGTATATTTATTAGAAGGCAACAATTAAAGAAGTAATCTTTCATTATCGTTCGTGTGACTAAATTCGATGCTTTGCTTGGTCGAAGACATGGTACGGGTTTTTATGGTAGTCAGTAGCATTGTGTAAGATGAGCATAGAGCGGCACACGGCTCGACCACGGATTTAGCCGCTTACTAGATTACTACTGTTTATTTATTTGATCGTCGCCACACAATTTCCGATCTCTAATTATTATTATTACTCTCTAAAGATCCAGTTACTTTATTTTATTTTTTCATCTGTTAATTGTTTTCCACTGTTTTAAAAAGATGTTGGAATAAAAATTGGCCTGTTTTCTATTGTTTTTTTCAACAGGAAAATAGGCAACCGGGAATTTCCAGTAAGCCATATAAGAGTCGGGCAAAAAGGAAAAATTTCAGTTCATGGTGCATAGCCACAATATATTAGCATTAAATAAGGATCTTCTAAGAATAATGCATTTATTGATGTGAATGTGTAATTAATTGATGGATAATATGAAAAAAATAGCAGTAATAACTGTAATTAAAATGTGGCTGTGTTAATTATTTTGATCATTAGAACATGATAAATAAGGTTATAATAACAACATAAATAATGAACAACCATGTGATAATGCAAAAACAGGAAGCACTAACCCGTGAGAAAATGTAGGATGCATTGTTGTTATGTAAGACGTGGGTACATATTTAACATTTTTGTACATCATTTGAGATTAATAATAGTCTGCGAAAAATGATTAAGGAAAATTGGGCAAAATTGGCGCTTATGTTTCCTAAAACGTAGACAACCTAGAATTTATAATAATTGTGGGAGTCCTAATCTTTTAAAAATTTTTTGCAATTCCCTTCCAAACTTATAGGTAGACCTTTTCTGCGGTTTCTATGTTTTTATACTTACCATCCTAAGTAGTCAGTAATTACTAATCAAATAAAGTATGACTATACAACACATACCTAGAAAAATAAGAGTACGTTAAATCGTCCTAATGTTAAATACTTAAAACTAAATCGAGTTTGGTTGCTAAAGACACGAGACATTTGATTGGCTAACCGATCTCTTAATATACAGACAGTGTTTACGAGCATGTGCGAAACATTTTATTTTAAACTCTTGAGGGCGAAATTTTTGAGGTTAGACTCCCTACATTAGGCATTTGTTACACATGCTCAGTAGCTGCTTTGGCTTTTATGATCATATATTGCCTCGTACTTATGCGCAGAACGAGATGCTGCCTGCGCATAATAAATTTGCGACATGTGGCTACGGCATGCAACTAACTATCATTTAAATAGCGTTTTATGAAAATATTTCTTATAGTGCAAGTGCATATTTCTACACATATTCGAACTATATTCAAATAGTCTTAAATATTAATATACAAGGTCTGTTCAGAAAATAACAGAACTTTTTGAATTAAGCGCTAATGAAGATATTTAGTGATATGCGGTTGGTAGCATTGCATTGAGCATAACGCTCCTCAGTAACCACATGTTACTGGATTAAGTGTTTAAGTGTTAGTGACGATTAATATGTGAGATTCTCTGGAACTACGATGCAACGTAAAATTTTGCGTGAAACTGAGGAAAATTTGCAAGAAAACGTTTCAACTTTTGAAACAAGTTTACGGAGATGACGGTCTGAGTCGTACGCAATACATGATCCTCAATCTTCAATTTCAACTGATGACCCCCACATTCAGAATGTCAAAAATCTGGTGCGCACAAATGGCCGATTGACTGTCAAAGAAATTGCAGAAGAGGTTAGCATCTCAATAGAGTCATGCCATGAATTTTTGACTGGAAAATTGAACATGCATCGAGTTGCAGCAAAATTTGTTCCTGGTTTGATGACCGAACAACAGAAAGAAAATCGTGTGGACGTTTATCGGCTACTCCATATGCACAATCCAATGACGATGAAACTATCATTCAAAGGATCATAACGGGAGACGAATGGATTGGCAAACGATCTCCAGGCCCCAATAAAGCACGTCAGCCTCGATCCAATGTCAAAGTGATGCTCACTGTTTTTTTTTAAATTGTGCGATTTGTAACAGTTACGTGAAAAAATCGCAAAAAAAGACGAGACAATGACCATGACCATGACAATGCGCCCACACATTCAGCTTTGTCAATTCGTCAGTTTTATGCCAATAATCAGATTACTGTCCTCCTTCACCCTCCTTAACTCGCCAGACCTGGCTCTTTGCGATTTTTTCTTATTTCCGAAATTAAAATCAGTACTGGAAGGTCGCCATTTTCAAACTATTGATGAAATCAAAGCAAATTCCTCACAGACTTTAAAAGCCATTTCAAATGAAGTTATCGCGGACTGTTTAAAAATAAAAACACCGCTGGGACAAACGAGTAGGGAAGGGGAGTACTTTGAAGAAAACAAGGACTAATAATATATAAAGTTAATAATAAAGTTTAAAAAATAAAGTTCGTTTATTTTCTGAACAGACCTCGTATAGTCAGACATTCTTTTTTATGTTATGAGTTTAACTATACTACAGATATAAAGTAGAGATGCCAAAATCGTTTTTGACTAATCCAGATAAATAATTTAATGTTTTTTTTTTTTAATTTTGAACATTTTCAAATTTTGAAATATTTTGTCTAGGAAAAATCTGAACAAATTCTGCTATATTATTTCGATCTCATTTATTTCTAATCTCTGTTTTTTCGTTTTTTGTTAAACTTTGAAAGCAAAAGGAATACGTACTTTTTTTGAATATTCTATGTAAAGTAAAACAAATGGCGTTTGTTCTAAGGACAAGTCGAGGTTAAATTCGAAATCCTTATTGAGTTTTTTTAGTTGTATGTACAGGGTGATTCACTATATTTTGACCCCCCTTTAACTTTTTTGTTTTAACAGTTATAAAAAAATGTTAAATATAAAAGTTGCACGATTTTTTATGAATTTTTCTAAAATGATAGTAGAAAAACAAATGAAGTCCAAAGAAAACGGCCGCAGATGTTAACTTTGTTAAGTTAAATGGAACACCCTGTATATTTTTACATATTTGGATAGAACGTTCCCTGTAGAGCATAGCCATATAGAGTTTGTTGGGTCCATCTCTAACAATAAGCAAGATACTTTTAAAAAACGAATAGAAGGTTTTATTATTAAGAAAATAATACATCTTGTAATTATTAGACCTCTTTCAGACATTTCTGCCTTTTTTTCAATTACGTAAAGATTTACAGATTTAGTTTATAATATATTTTGATAGATCGGACATTGATACGGTCCAGAATGCGTGTAGGTAATGTAACGAAATCTCACTAATTAGGCCGTGAGAGGTCTAATTACTCATCGACATTATTTGGTAGGTCGTGACAGTGACAGGTAGTAATGTCTTGACAACATTGTTATTGATTGACAGTATGTATTATTATTTAATTAAAATAGGTTACACACAAGTAGAAAATTATTTAGAATTAAAA
Organism: Anoplophora glabripennis; assembly: GCF_000390285.2. NCBI lineage: Eukaryota > Metazoa > Arthropoda > Insecta > Coleoptera > Cerambycidae > Anoplophora > Anoplophora glabripennis. The sequence goes on along the minus strand of NW_019416345.1, from coordinate 41,264 downwards.
TAGAGTATGGAGAACTTTGCTCTATTTTAATTCCTATAATATTTCAATTTTCTACTTCTGTGTAACCCATTTTAATTAAATAATAATACAAACTGTCAAACAATAACAATGTTATAATGACATTACCTGTCACTGTCACGACCTACCATATAACATTGTCTATGAGTAATTAGCCCTCTCACGGTCTAATTAGTGAGATTTAATTACAATACCTATACGCATTTTGGACCATATCAATCTCCGATCTGTCAAAATATATTATAACTAAATGTGTAAATCCTTACGTAATTGGAAAAAGGCAGAAATGCCTGAAAAAGGTTTAACAATTACAAGATTATTATTTTCTTAATAAAAAACCTTGTTTTCGTTTTTTAATAGTATCTCGCTTATTGTTAGCGATGGACCCAACAAACCCTACATGACTATGCTACCCAAATATGTAAAAATATACAGGGTGTTCCATTTAACTTAACAAAGTTAACACCCGCGCCCATTTTGTTTGGACTTCATTTGTTTTTCTACTATCATTTTCGAAAAATTCATGAAAACTCGTGCAACTTTTAACTCTTAAAACAAAAAAGTTAAAGGGGGGTCAAAATATAGTGAATCACCCTGTACCTGAGTACAGTACATACTTACAAGTGATTACATAAATATCCTTAAAGAGGAACACAAGCTTATTTCCACTTAATTTTTGCATTCTGTAAATGTTTTTGTTTGCTTGTCAAATGCCGTTCTTTTGTATTTTAATCGTTTTTGTTTCAGGATATTCTTATAACACACCCCTTCACGAGGATATCAAACTGGTCTTCAGGCAACACCTACTTCCACATGACGATAGGAAATTTAGTTCGCGGTTCTAAATTATTATGCGAAACCTCTTTAGGGTATAAAATGGATGATCTATTAACTTCTTACATATCACTCATGTTAACTAATATGAACAAGCAAAGGAGTATAAGAATCAAATAAAACTGTACTTACGTATAGGCTGCATTTGAATTTTGCAAATTAATGGGATCTAACTGTTCTAAATAAATATAAATATGAGTAGGTTTGTGCGCTGTTGTATAATTTATTGGAAATAAATGTGTAACGTCTCGAAAGGAATCTCGGACAAATTAGGTTTTATATCTACATATCTGGCGGTATATAGAATACTATACAGAAACTTTTATACGTAATAAGATCCCGTAAAAGATTGAATGTTCATTTTACAATCATACTGATATCAGAGCTCAGCAGTTTTTTTTGGTTTCATCAAGATCTGACCTTAGAACTCAAATCGCATACAATGAAACTTACAATTATGTAACGTGAAAATTTTCTTTATTTAACAATCATTGTAATTACGGTAATTATTGTATTTCGAATATCTTCTATTACTCCTCAGTGCTTCCAAGCATGTATTTTTATACCAATTATTAACAAATCTACTCTGGCTCTTAAGTGAACCTCACTGTATAGGTATTTCTCTCGAAGTTTTATATTTAAGTTTTTTTTTTCAATAGTTAGCATTTATTTATATTCTTATGTAAATATACTTACATCACCTTAAGTAATTATATTTTTATTTAATGTGAGGATATTTGTAAATACGGAAATATCAGATGTATGACAATAATAAATTATATTATTGAACGCGAGTTGTTTCTATTCATTGACCAACAAATTTCCTGCTAGGTCTACACAACGAATATTTATTTGATTAAAGTTAGTTTTTTAAAATGCACTTTAATTCTTATGTGTTACAAATATATGAATTGTAGGCAACCTACAGTGCATGTGAAGGGAGATAGTGCGGGTCAACGTTAACGAAGCGAAGGGCGTCACAGAGGGGCGTCAGTTGTTAGTTGTTTCCAAGGACATTTAAATAAAGGGGACTTATTTATTTACATTTCTAGATGAAGCCTGGTCTATTCACAGTCTAATTGTATCATTGTTGTCAGCTGTATAATTATACTGGAAATGTACTTAATATTTTTATCGCAATTTTCATCACAATTGTGGAAATTATTATTATAGGATAGTATTATTAAGTTATGCATACGATATTGTTAAATTCTGTACATATTAAACTATTTTTCATTTTTCATATTTGCCATGTTTGAAGACTTGGCAACTGCGCAATAATTTGTAGCGTGTTCCTCGTTCGTTCTGCCGTGGTTGGCAGAATATGGCGTCTCTTGTTAGAAAATAGTTGTGATTTTAGTAAGTGAAACGTGATTAATGTTTATACATATATTTTGGATAAACTTTTAAGGTGTGAATATGGTTAGACAATGCAGAATTTGTAAGAAATTGGATTATAAACATCCACATCAGCTATCCTTCCACAGGTAAGCGTGCTTGAAGGTGACTTTGGAATGTATATGCAACTGTGGCCATTGTCGTGCGTGTGGGTAACTTTTATTTGAATAACGGTAAAATTTTATAAAACTGACTTGGTATTTTTTTTAAATTTTTACTTAAATAGTAAGAGATGAAGAAATAAGTTACAGACATTATTAATATTTAATATATAGAAATATATGATGGTGGTTCACTTATACATAAAAATACCGAAGATGCAATCAACTGAAAGTTGCATTCATTCAACCATTTGATGTTCTCCTTTGGGAATATATTTTTATGTCTCACTGAAAATTTGCCTCAGTATTCTAAAAGTGAAATGTGAACGTTTTTAGGATTTTTGAGGATGGTGCAACAAGAAAGAAATGGTTACAGTTATTGGGATTCCAAGAAGTTATAAAAATATTATATATATTTATTATAAAAATACTGAGTAGCTGTTGAAATATATTGACTTAGGACTATAAAATATTTTATTTTGACCCATCCAAAATGTACGACATTGGAGATGTAATCGCGCGCATCAGTTGGATGAAAATAAAGCCCTCTGCTTTCCCCTTGTCTAGCTTCACCCAACATATGAGATAGACTGTGACATGCATAGTCCCCTTTATTTAAATGTCCTTGGTTGTTTCGCATTTGGGGACAGTTCTTCTCACTATGAATTTGAATGTTTTTCATCGCTGGAAGCCATGAACAGATTACTTATTTTAATGTATTTCATTTATCATAATTGAGTACTACTTGAGTTTTTTTGTATTTGTTAAGTACCGTTTGTGTTGCGAACACCCACCCAACAAAACGAACTTGCGGCGAATAGTGTGGGTATGGGATTGTGCATGCGCTGCGACTAAATCGCGCCGTTAATCGAGGTTACACTAGCTTCTCCAGCGGTGGGGTACGAAAATTACTAAAAAAAATTTTAAAAATTGTAAGTTTTTACGACGGAATTTGAAAAAATAAACTATTGATACGTGTTTCTGAAGGTCAAAGGAGGCCTCTGTATAAATATGATCCCCACTCAAAGTTACACCTTGTAAACAAAATAAATAAATATCTCTGGACAAAAAGTAGTGTACACTTGTTATCGACAGAATTAAAGAAAATTAACAAAAATTTTAATTCCTTGTCTACAACACTACATACGATGTATAAGTAGTGTCCAACTAAATTTTTTTCACGCATGCGCTGTGAAAACAAAACACCTCCATGGCTTCATTTAGCCGACGCCGATAGATTCTAAATCTCGCCGCTAATTCATGGGCCGTGTATTAATGACCATTTTTGATGAGTTTTTGTGAATGTCCATTTCCCTCACTTCTCTTATTTGTTGAGTCTTACAGTTACGTTTTTTTCATTTACTTTAACGATTTTTTATATTTCAACATGAATATTTTGCGACTCCAACTGAATATCATTACCAAGAATAACAACAGAAACAGATGATATGGATATACGTAAATTTATCCATTGAACTTTGTAGTTCAATGCAATACAAGCCACAAGCAATCGCGATTACTAATCGAATATAGAAAACGAAAGCTACATTCAGGCGACAAAATCGATACGTTAGGCCGTGTTCTTTTATTCTTACTAAAGATTATGTAGAGCCACTCAGAAACTAAGATTGTTTAACATGGACGGAATACATGGAATCAAAACGATTCATACAAGTACACCCACTAACTCACCGATTCTGTAGGCGGATTGGAGCTGATGGAAAAACTGCCGTTCGATTACACAGCCTTCGATTACTTTGCGTTAATTTACGGTATGTTCAACATTATGATTGCTTATGGAATTGTCACCGATGTGATTTTCTGAATGCAGCCAATGTGTTGGTAAAAAAATGTAATAAGTATTCTATTTAAAAAGTATATATATCGATATATTTTTAAGAGCAATATTTGATTCTTTTTTTCTCTATTATATGTATTTAGGAAATTAAAGCACCTACATACTAAGCGGAATAACTAGATTTTCTATTGTAAAGTTTTTCCGAAGTCAATTGAAGAACTTCAAGGTATGTACCAGGCTCGGTCGCTACGCAGCAACTCGGCATTGAAATATTTGAAAAACTTGTTCCCATATTTATTTAGCCATACCCATATGTACAGGTCTGGTCAAACTAAACGTGCAGGTGGTAGAAATGTATACTACCTGTTGAAGAATGCGAGCGCGGACTATTCAAATGATAAACAATTGACATGGGAATGTTTCCAAAAGTGGAATTTTTCCCACCATATTCGTTGTTGCTTATCCAACCTCATATCTTACTATTTGCTATTTGCATGCATTAAACAGAAGAATCTTAAATTTCAGTTGTGTGTATAGTATAAAAAATAACAAGTGGTCGTATATTGATAACGAAGCATGGAACCTATACCGTTTTATAGAGAATGGTTTCCATGTCTACAAAAACAACTTTAGTAATAAAAAATATTTGAATGAAATATGTAAATTATAAAATTAAAATAGGGATAACCGGCTCTAATATCTCGAAAAGTATTGAACATATATTTGCAATTTTTTTTTTTCATAATTAACTAGATAATGGAAGCAATCAAATGTCTTTTTTTGTTTTGTAAAATAAATTTTTCCTCCCAGTTATATTTATTTAAATTCTAATTTAATCTTAACATTCCATTATGAAAACTTCATAATGCTGAAACTTTAAGAAAAAAAATATGAGACTGCCTCTTTGCATTTATCGGTCGATTAAGAATAAAATATTTTGTATATTGTATTTCAAGATCTTGAGATCGATCACCCCTATTCCAATTTTTATTTCACAAATTTAGTTCAAAATTTTTTCATCACGAAAGTTCTGTGTATCTAGAAATCATTCCCTTAAAAACGATATGGGTTCCATGTTTCGTTATAAAAATAAAAGGCAAATAAATAAAAAAATACTTATGTATGTACTTTGGTAAATATTGATCCAAATTTTCAAGATACAAAATTACTTTCCGCTTTGGATCAAATCCTGCTAACTTTCAAAAAGCACCAAAACAATGATACTTCTATGTGTCATTAGAATTATGCATCATAAAAACTACGAAACTGCATTTTTATCTTGTCCAAGGAACATGTCATTGCCTTGTACATAAAAGTTAGCACGCACAATAATCCCTTTTTCCCAGGGATAATAAAAAGGTAACTGTTTCACCTTCTGTCTTAACTATGGGAATGGGATCACCTAATTAATATACAGAAGGAAAGCAATTATTAAAAATAATACCATTGTTTCCACAAATTCCCACATTCATGTATAAATAACTACGTTTTAAGAGGAGATTTTATTTTTCATTCATCGTGAGAAACTCTTTAAGATATCCGTGTGAAAATTTGGACTTCCTTATTTTTCAACGGTTGTGCAATAAAAAAAACTAACAAAAACATGTTCAGGGTTCTTTTAGTCTTTGTATTTCTACAAAATATGCACAATTTACAACTTCATATAAGAATTTACTTAGAGTTAGTTATGTACCTATATTTACAATATTATTTTTTAATCCTATACATTCGTTGTGCACAGTACTAAGACTTATGGAGATATGGGACCGAAACTAATAAAGTATTCGAGAAAAGCTTCTAGGCTTATTTAACTTTGGTTTAACATCATAAAAAAATTGTTTCAACTCTATACTATATTCCTGAATAAACGATAAATGAGAAATCATTTTAATGGTTTATATATTGCACGGACAGATCTTGCAAAGCTGCAAGGAATAAGTCGATAACCTTTACTTTATGCAATACAATGCAAAACTTTTAATAAAAAAAACATTTAATACAAAATACTTTGTAAATGCAGTAGATTGTGTTGTTCTTTGTACAATGAAATAATTGCAAATATTTCCACAAATGAAGTTAGAGTAACAGCAAACGATTAAAATGATTCGTGTTCAAAACATATCACAATAAAAAATATATAAAAAACAATAAAACAAAACTGTTAATCGAGAGAGACACATCCAACTTATAGTTTTAATAGCAAGACGCACTAGCAGATTTTTAAAATACGGAAAATAAATATTTAAAATTATATAAATTTTTATAAAATTAATCTAATTTGAAGCAAATAATTGCCGACATATTCACAAAGTATAAAACATTACAGAATAAATAACTAAAAGTTACTCACGCCTCGCGCTCTCAGGGTGTATACTAAATTTTAACCAAAATATTCCCCGATACTTCCAGACTTTCCCGGTAGATTTAAAATCTATCCCAGCTAGATATTTAACAAAATATGATTATTTAAAAAATTGTCCACCATAAAATTTACGTCAAATAGGGAACATTATATTTATAATTTCAGAAAACACTTTTCCTTCTAAGAACTTTTGTTTGCTTGATTATTTAAATAGATATTCACTTAAAAAACATTGGTTTAGTAGAAAACGACATTTCAATCGGCTATAATTAAAAAAATACAATTTTTTAAAGTTACGTGTAATTTTTAGCTAAATTAGGATGGTATTAATTAATAATACCATACGAAACCAGCAAATATTATTTCTTTGATCAAATTAAGAATTTTATTATGAAAATTAATATTTACTCTATTAATATTATTGATAAAGTTGTACTAATTAAAAAATATGTAGAGCTCTCATTAAAAATAATTTTTCTAAATATTACTTCAAAATTCAAATTGTCAAATTAAATTTAGTCAAAATAAACTATTTTAAATTTAGTCAAAATAAATTCAAATTTGTGGATATTATTTTTAATTTAGATGAATTGAAATAATGCCATTTTCTTCTACATTGTGTAAGATTGTGTTTCGACCAGCAAAAACAATTACACTTTTTTTTTCTAAAAGCACAGAAAAAATTTCATTATATCTATACAGGGAGTCAAATTTGATTATCACTACAAGATCTCAGTAACTATTAGAGATACTGAAAAGTTTATATGGACAAAATAATGCAGAATTTAATGCTTAGCAACATACCCCTGGAAAAAAAAAGCTTCATCTTCGTTCGAGTTTTATTAAAAAAAAAGTGTAGCTCCTTTTTTAAATTTAACAAAATATAAAAATTTTTTAGTCAAAATAATTTAAAAAATTTTAAATATAGTCAAAATATTTAAATTTAGTCGAAATAAATTAGAGCCATTCAAATTTGGTAAAAGAATTAAATTTAATCAAATTTAAATTTAGTCAAAAATTTTAATTTAGTCAAAGTACAAATTTAATAAAAATAAATTAAAGCTATTAGAATTGAGCCAATAAATCTTCGTTTAAAAAAAAATGTGGATATTATTTTTAATACACGCCGATTGAAATAAAGCCATTTTCTTCTACATTGTATAACATTGTGCTTATTTGGTGTTTAGACCCCCAAAAACAATTAAACACATTTTTTTTTCTAAAAGCATAGAAAAAATTTCATTATATCTATACAGGGTGAGTCAAATTTGATTATCACTACAAGATCTCAGTAACTATTAGAGATACTGAATTGAATGAGAATTTAATGCTTAACAGCATACCACTGACAAAAAATACTTCATCTTCGTTTGAATTTTTCTAAAAAAAAGTACTTAAGTCGCTCTTTTTTAAATTTAACAAAATTTAAAAATTTTTTGGTCAAAATAGTTTTAAAAATTTTAAATTTAGCAAAATATTTAAATTTAGTCGAAATAAATTAGAGCCAGTTAAATTTGGTAAAAGAATTAAATTTAATCAAATTTCAAAAATTTTAATTTAGTCGAAATACAAATTTTATCAAAATAAATTAAAGCTATTAGAATTGAGCCAATAAATCCTCATGTATTAAAAAAATGTGGATATTATTTTTAATTTTGGGCCGATTGAAATAAAGCCATTTTTTTCTACATTGTGTAAAATTGTGCTTATTTGGGTTTCCACCAGCAAAAACAATTAAACACTTTTTTTTCTAAAAGCATAGAAAAAATTTCATTATATCTATACAGGGTGAGTCAAATTTGATTATCACTACAAGATCTCAGTAACTATTAGAGATACTGAAAAGCTTATATGGACAAAATAATGCAGAATTTAATGCCTGAACATATCATCTTCGTTTGAGTTTTATTAAAGAAAAAGTAAGTCGATCTTTTTCAAATTTAGTTATTAAGTTCATTTTGAGCTGAAAAACTTGTAAAACGATACATTTTTGTCATGATTTTTAAAAGGAGAGGTTGTATGAGAGTTGATTTATATTCTGAGAGGTATGTTGATTAGTATTAAATTCTGCACTGCTTTGCCAATATAACTTTTTCTGTATATCATTAGTTTCTAAGATCTCTGTCGTGCAGTGATAAATAAATTTGTTTCACAAATATTGAAAACGTGACGTCCAAGGGCAATGCCTTGTAATAACGATCCAATTTGAAAAAATTCAAAGAAAATCTGAGAAATTCTCCAACATTTCCAAATCTATAAAATTCTCCGTTAATATCAGGTTTTCCACATTAGTATACACCCCGACTCTAGTAAGAGTACTTATTGCAATAGATTTTAAGGCAGATATTGACTAACTTACAACTAATGCATGCCGTGGGAGTTCCAAGCAGCCTCTGCGATAGCCGCCTGGGACTGAGCCTGTGCCACCGCAGCACTTCTCTGGCCCTGCCTCATAATTTCATCAGCAGGAGCGCAATGCGGCCTAGGCCCCGGTTCCGGTGTGTAAGTAAACGTCAAACCTGTCGCGTAAATTATGCCATCGTTTCTCACAAGCGACACGGGGACCTGTGTCGGCTGCCTCACCCACAACCATTCACCCCTAAACTGGGAAATATCTGGCACTACACACAGCATGCTCTCCTGACACCTGTACATAGTTTCAGCCTCGACGTCGCCGAACCAAACTTGCAGCGATGGCGAGAAGTTATCGCCGGTGAGTTCCAGCATAGCAACATCACCACCCCCGTTTAAGTGGAGACTATGTACTATAGGAACAGGCGTGACAGGGGATCGCACTGGACCCATGCCCTCGTAAAATTGATATTCGGCTTTATCCGTGGAGATGATGGTCCAGCAAGCGCCGTCATTGATCATCTCTTTGTTAGGTTCTTTCGGGCAGGGTGTCGCTTGGAACTGGATAATGCGTTCTTGCGACAGGCAAAGGTACATCCGCTCTGTGTCTTTCATGTAAAATGCACATTTGTGAAGCTGAGACACAGGGTCATCGGCTTCCAGCAAGGCCTGCTGTTTATCAACCTGGAATAGGTAAAAAATATTTGTTGAAAAATAGGTAAAAAAAAAATATATCACTATAACAAAAACTGACTTGTACAACGTTTTGTCTATTCATTTAAAAACACTGGTAATTTATACGCGGTGTTAGGAAATGAATAGGCCATACCCCAAGACTAATTTTATTAAGTGAAAATAAACCGATTTAGATCAAGTTACTCTAGAATTTTTTTCCTACCTTCAAAATAACTCTTTACTTAATTATTTTTTTTGTACGTAAATATCTTAAAATACTTTAATAACACGAGCTGTACCAAAACTATTTTAAACTAATTAGAACATTTTTTTGGTGAATGTACTAATTAGACTTTTTTTACAAAATCAACATCGACAAAGACATAGTTCTCTGAATTTTTTATTTTTGCAGAGGTAAGTGGTAAGTTGATCTAAATTGTAAAAAAAAAAAAAGTTATGAATTTAGCAAAAGGGTGAAATTTAACCTCATTACTTTATTTTTCTTGCACTTACAGATGACATAGTCATCTAGGTATTACTATTTATGTTTTTATCTATTTGATACCTACTTTTAGTAATCGTACTGTAATTTCATTTGAAACAAATTTATGAAATTATAGAATACCAGCAAATACTTGTCTCTCCATAATAATTACAGTAGAAAAAAATATATAATAAATGCATTTTCTCAAAAAATCTTTACCAACAAAAAAAATATAGCAAAAAAACTAACAAATACATATGGTAGGTATTCTTAACAAACCCTGTTTTAAGTAAAAAAAGCTACCTATTCTCACATTTAATTGAACCAAAACCTTTCCATACCATATAGAGGACTTTTGGAGCAACCGAATGTACCGAATTATAGCCTGTTTTTTTTCTATACCAATAATAAATTAAAATTGTTACGGCTTATAACTTTTTAAAGTAGTACTTGATCTACAAAAGTTAATTCTCTACTAAAAAAGCTTACGCCCATTCATTTTTGGACACTCTCTATAAGATGCAACCAACTAATTTTTATTCAATAATCAATACCAATTACCAAGTTTTAAAAATTTACTCACTTTCCGAATAATCAGTCTAGGTAATGCCATACCCGTGACAGAACAGACTAGCTTAACTGTAGATCCATAATGAATATAACCATCCCGTACTTGAAACTCTTCACTTTCAGATTCATTATCGTCCAACAAGTGTATCGTAAAGGCACCCCACTGTGTGGAACTGGCATGAAAATGTCCGTTTTCCACGTGTAAATACCTAGTAGAGACAGTCTGAGACCTTAACCTATTGAAAAGTGCCACTTTTGTACCACTAGCTATACACAGATCGGCATTTTTAAGGCTTTGTTTTTTCTTGGAAGGTTTTGATATGACTTTAATACGTTTACTATGAAACACTCCAATATCATGTCCAGAACCATAGAACATTTTCACAGACAACATAAAATGTTTACGTTTATCAGAATCGGATATGTATAAAGTCTTTGCGGCACAGTATTGTTTACCATTGTTTAAATCTAATTGCTGCATATCTTGATCTGAATTGCCAATTCCTATGAAAGCACACAACTGAGACGCCTGCTCTGATTCGCCTTCTCTCAGCATTTGCTCCTGTCGCAGTCTCCATCCATCTCCAAACAAATATATACAAGGAGGTGGACAGAAAAACCTCTTCTCATTTCCATATGACTTTTGTGCAACTTTAGCATGTAAAATTACTATAACCATATCAGACCTTTCCCTCAAATACCTTTCCATAGCCTCCCTAGTAAGCCTTCTGTCTTCACCTCTATAACCACCTGGTACTACTGCTCCGGAAAATCGAGGGTACATCGCACCATGCTGAGGGGGTGGAGTTGGGGGTGACTGGGCATGGGCAATTCCTGGTAGCCCGTACTGGTGAGGCATCTTAACTTCCACAAGAACTCACATGAATTTCATATAACACCACATATTTCCTACAATTTTTACTTTTTTATATTTACACTGCGCTCTAAAACAGTGTCTATTTAAATGAATTCTTGTTTATATTTAATGACTAGAACGGAATAGCACATACACTTTGGTGCAAGCGTAAACAAATTGTAAACACTGTGCGTGACTCGGTTACCACTTGCACAGTTCCACACCAAGCTACCTTTAACTCGTGAGAACAAAATGCTTGCTGTTTGATTCAGTTTCAGTTTCTCCCCTCTTTGACCATGCTACCTCATTCCATTCGAAAAACACCTGTTTACAGCTTTAATTTTCCGACAGTCTGGCCAACATCTAATAATGAAATTACTGAAATTAATGTTTTACGACGACAACATATCAGGAAAGAAAATAATAAAATTAATTGTTTATACCATAACCTTCAATATACGTTAAATATATACATATATGAGATACAGTTTTATGTTTAACGTTTCGTTTATACAAAATGACAAATTGAATTTGTGATGTGCTGATGTGATATGCAATTGGTATTAGATAAAGGGTAATTCACACGGTCGCACCATAGTAACTGTCAACAAATACGTATACGAGGGGCGTTTAATTTAAAAATATTTAAATCCCTTTAAAGTTATCACTTCATGTATTCATCACAGTGAATTTTCTTTATAGAAAGTTCAATAAAATACATTTTTCCACGGTCGGGAGTAGAAATCAGTTTCTATGACATCAAAATTAAAACAGAAGTAGTCGATTATTCCCAAGGGAGTATAATGCTCCCAAGGGAGTTTACATTATGGAGAACGTTTTTCATGCAAAAAAAAAGATAACATTGAAATTATTTATTGACATTTAAATTAAATGTTACATTTGTACAATTTTCAAAATTAATATTAGAAGGAATATTACTTTCGCTTACATTTACAGTTTTTGTGATTGCGCTAGTAGTGGTACCTACTAAAACCTGATTAGCAATTTTGGTCTTATTTTCAATGGAGTTCTCGACATAACCCTCAGCGACTGTCGTTGATTTCCAACCAGCATGACGCTTTATTGTCGTGATATCCACACCAGCATCTGCCAGTAATGTCGCTGAAGATCTTCGTAAGCAGTGACCAGTATAACATGCAGCATCAGGTAATTTTAAATACGAAGCTACTACACTCGGAATTTTTCCCATGGTATTCTTGCCAACTGGCTGCGAACTACATTTTCCTGCTTTGTAGTACAAAAAAAGGCGCTTATGCTTGACGTGGGGAGGACGAAGGGACAGGTATTTTCGAAACAATTCAAGCATATTTCCCACATCGGTAACCACAAAGGTTCGTGGAATCTTTGTCTTAGTGTTTGGAATTTTTACAATCAAGGAAGAGCCTACATCCTCAATATCATCTACAGTTAAATTGACTAGTTCATCAGTTCGACAAGCTCCGGCAATCCCCAGAATTAATCCAACCTATAAAAAATCAAAATACTTAATAATTGAAATACCTAACAACAAAAGTAATCTTACCTTAATCATTAAGAATTCTTTGTCATCTGCACTTGATAGAAAACGGTCGATTTCACCCTTTGTCAATATTTTCGATTTTTTCGCTTGATATCCGTCACCGGTTCTTTTCAAAAATGCGATCAGCTTGGGGAATTTGCTTATATCTATGTTGTCGTAAATTATCAAGCATGACTTAACCATAGAATATTGCGCCCATAATGTGGAAGACTTGTAATTCTTTGCATTTTCACTGAAGTATGCCAACAAAACATTCTCGCTGTATACTTGAACATTTTTCTCGGCGCACCACTTTTTGAACCGATTGTAGGCTATATCGTATAAAGATCTTGACTTCGTAGGCAGCAAATTGCTTATTGCAATATTTGCAGCCTCCACAATCTCTTCCGACTCACAATTATTCATTGTGCACTAAACAAACTTTAAACTAAACCAAACTAGCACCTTAATTTGACAATTCTTTTTGTTTGTTTATTTTGTAGTTATGACAATAACTCAACGACTACTAAATAAATGCTCAAATCCGAATACAATAATTCTGGTGCTACTTACTTCATAATGACAAAATATGTGTTTTTAAGTTAATGAGACCGTGGAAAAAATAGTATATACCATTCGGGAGAGGTGTTATTTTGTCCTCGGTGCATTGTAGCCCTCGGGCTTCAAATTGCACCTCTGCCAAAATAACGCATTTCTCTCCCTTATAGTATAATGTACTATTACGGATCAATAATAAATTAAATAAGTAAAATTATCGGTATTCCTAAATGTACTAATTTCTACACATCCAACTTGTGAAAGAATGTTAGAAATAAAAAATAATCGAACAATTTAGATGATTATAGGTACTCTCAAATTCTTGTCCGTCAATTTATAAGGAATTACTTTTTTCGCGTGAACATGTCTATAAATTGATTCGAGTACAAACGGGTGTACTTTTTCCTATTCTATAGACGGATGTCATCTTAAAAATTGAGAAGTAACCATTGACTTCTTATTTCATAAGCTATACTGTATATCTAATTGATCTAACTAAAGGATGAAATGTTATCTTTCTGCTCATAATTTTCGAACAGATAAACGAATCGAGACGAAACAAGTATTGACGGGAAAAATGAACCGCATTTATTACTTTAAAACTATGAGCATGAAGCACACTACTCCGAAAATGATTCTTGAAATCGGTCTTTCTGCAACTTTGATGATAAATAGGTACATATATCTCGTAATCTGAAATCATACAGAAGTCGAATGAGACATCCTTAGATTCGTCTCGAGGAAACAAATCTAACATATCAATTTATACTTTGTTATGATTGTATGTGTGTATGGTTTTATATGTTAGCGCCAAAATAAATTTTGTTAGTTTTGATATTAATTTTGATTGGATTGGTGTATTGTGTATTGTCTATCTTTGCCCTATCTAGCCCTAGACTCTATCTCCGTAGTCGGTTCTATGTTCTAGCAAGAAACCACACCAAGCACAGCTACAAAAACAAAAGGTTTAGTAATAAATGTATTTATTAAAAATTAATTTTTTTTATATATATGTCAAAATTTGTCACTCTACCCTCTTAAACACACTAATCAATATATTTTGAAGTATTTTACAATGTTTAAAAAGCCTTATACAAGAAGTTATATTGATAATATCATTTAATTAAATTTCATGCAATACTGGTTGTATACCTTAAGACACTGTAGTAATAACTTCTTGTTTAATACTTATTAATTTTCTCTACTATTAATACTTAATTCTACAAAGACTTGGCCAGTTTTAAATAGATATGAAGTGATTAGATAAATTTACTTAATAGTGAATTGGTGATTTACTAAACGTTTTATATTAATTTTTGTTTTCTGTATTATATATCGTATACGATTTTGTTTTATTATAAGAGGTACCTTTTTATACTTATAATCGTTAAAGATGTGTTGATTAACTTCTCTCCTTTACTTTGTTATCTCGATTCTCTCCTATGCCAATGATATGCGGTTTACTTCCTGTTCTCTTGACTCTCCTACTGGTCTATGAACTCTGCTACTGTTGTTCTGCGTTCTTTATCTCTCCCTGGACCTGGTTTGTGGAGGATCCGCTTGTCTCGAATTTCGTAAATACCTTATTTCTCCAATTGATTATTTTAATTCCTTGTTTTCTCCTATTTGAATCTTTTTCCCTTTTCTTGCTTCTTAACTGCTTCTATTTCTCTCGGTTTTCTTTTCTTACTTTTAACAACTGTCGTTTTCAAAATTATTTTTGTAACTAATCAATAAATCCTCTTCTTTTCTTACTATCTTGATTTTTTTTCTTTTTCTCTAAAGGCCTTTCCACATATCTTTGAACGTGTCCTTTTACTCTTATAATTCACTTCACTTCACTTTCTCTTATTCACTTATACACCTTATTCTACTTTCTTTACATTCAATTTTATCTTATACTTCAAAATATTTTTTTATTTTCTCATATTATTTACCCTTTCTAATAACTACATAATCCTTGTGTATTCTACTTTAAATTTGACACTTTTCTGACATATATTTTAATTCATCTACAAATTGTCTTTCATTTTTAATATCATTTATTACCTCTTATTCTAACTTATTTTCTATCTATTTACTAACATAATAATCAACTCAATCATAAATTTTAAAATAATCATTCCAACCATTGATTTTGCCACTTTGTCTTTTATATAACGATTTTAAATTTAAATTTTACTTTTATCCCATTAATCTGGTTTCATCTCAATATATATTTTGAAATAGCTGTAATTTGGCTAAATATTCATGAAAATTCAGATTAGCTATGAACAGTTTGCAATTTACTAGTTTGCTTAATAACTCACTATAAGTTAGCGAAATAAACGCTGTCTATAGAATTAATAATCTTGAATATATTATAGACATACCACAACTTAATGCCTTACTGATTCTTAAAGTTTAATCTACGTATATTAATTATTTATGACATAGCTATCTGACTACCCTTGTATATACCGATTCTCAAGACTAATCGATGTAAAATGACCCTAATCCGATGATAACATTTGTTTGTATCCGACGTTCCTCTCCGCACGCCCCTGAACATCCTAAAACAAGGGAAGGAGGATGTCGGGGTTACGGCCGGGGCGTGGGAAAATATGGTGTGGGAAAGAGTGGGTGGCCAAACATTTATTTGATACGGCTGCGCTGCAATATAATTCAGAATGCTAGCTTACGAGATTACCTCTGATTTGATGATTCTTGCATCTAAAATCATGAGAACCGTCGACTATTACCGACACACAGTAGCCCCATCGCGCCGTCGTAATGCGCCGCGCTCCACATAGCGTGGGAAAAGTCGCTGTATTTTTAATTTTTAGACATTTCGCAGTTCGTAGAAGGATAGTGGTAGGGTGATAGCACGGTGATAATGGGAGTTCATGGGCTTTGGCGGCTCATAGAGCCTTCAGGCAAACCTGTCCCTTTAGAAACTCTGGAAAATAAAGTTTTGGCTGTCGGTATCCTTTTTTTGAAATAATATAAATTTCGATGACAGTAAAATAATGTCGGTTATAGAATTTCACAAGATTAGTTAATTTTTTATGTTTTTCCTTATTTTTTTGTTAGATGTTTCAATTTGGCTCCATCAAGTTGTAAAAGGTTTTCAAGACTCCAAAGGAGCCCCAGTTCCTAATGCCCATTTGTTAGGTATTTACCATAGAGTCTGCAAACTTCTCTATTTTAAGATTAAACCAGTATTTATTTTTGATGGGGGAGTGCCAGTTCTTAAAAAACAAACGATAGTGAGTATTAGAAAATGAAAACAAATGGTCATTGTAAACATAACCTAAAATATCATAAAGAAAAACCTTTAATATTATATTTTATACTTCCTGTGTTCTGCCATATACTTAATTTGAAACTATGAATCTTCAATATTTATGGTTAAATATAAATATAAATATGAATAAACGATTATATACACCAGTATTTTTTAAGTTTTAACTAGGTACATACTCCATATTTTTTATTTTATTTAAGGCCAAAAGAAATCAGCAGAAATCGAGAAATTCTTCTGAAGCTGAAAGACTACAAAAACAACTTATAAGTACACTTTTAAAGCATTCGGCTATAAGTAAAGTCATATCTGAAAAAACAAAGGCTTGCTTAACTCTTCCTCTGAAAAAAACCACTAAACATGAAAATATGTATGCTTTACCTGCTCCTGAATTGGATTCCACCATATCATCATCTGAAGAAGAGGATTTGGAAAATACAGACACAACTGATTCAAGTCCAACTAAACATTGGGACATACACAATATCGATATGTCGAGCACAAATTTTAAATCTTTACCGGTCGATGTGAGGCATGAGATATTAACGGATTTAAAGGAGACAAGAAAGCAAAATTCCTGGGGTAGATTGCATGAACTACCGAAACAAAGCGATGATTTTGCTGTGTATCAAATGAGCAGACTACTTAAAAGACAGGCTGTGCAGTCTGCATTAGAAGATGCAGAAAAAGAAATGGGGGGACATTCTTTATCTTTAGCTGAATTGGAATCTATCCTAAAAGATCACGGTGTAGTAACTAACACTGACATTGGAAAACGTATAGCATCTGATGAAAACACGAGGTATTTATATATCAAAGATATTAAACAAGCCCTAGAAAAAGCTCGACAAGAACAATTGAAGTTAGATTCAATTCAAGAGGAAGATAGTAATGAGAATGATACAGTGATTGAAACAAAAAACAAAACAAAGGCCGATTTAGAATTCGAAGAAGATTTGGAAAAAGCTATTGCATTATCATTACAAGAAGAACCTTCCACTTCTAAAACAGAAGTTTCAAGTAGCAGTGATAACAAAAACAAACCCCGATTCTCATTTTTGGAGAACTTTAATGATGCTGATTTTGAATCTGATGTTAGCGATGAAGTGGAAGAAGTGCCTGTTAAAAAAAAAATTTCTTCGGCTCAAAGCTACATGATGGAATACAGTGGACTTACGCCAAATGAAATTAACAAGATATTAAATGATAAAAAAGAATTGAACAGTTCGAAAGGTAAAACAATTGTAGAAAAAAGATTTAGAAACCTGGCTGAAATTAAGTTGAGTAATAATAATGTTGATGACAGCGATAGAAATAATGTAGAGCAGTGCAAAATCAGTTCTAATGAACAAACGAGTTTGGAAAGCAAAGATGGAAAATGTGAAAACAGAAATGAAGTAAATTCAAAAGAAGTTAGTGCAAATGTTACTCGAAGTGAATTGTCAGATATTAAAAAAATTTCCACAGATCAAAATAATTTTGATGACTCAAACTGCATAATCAGTTCATCTGATGATATTAACAAAATTACAAAAGCTACTGCAGATAAAATAGATACAATCGATTTATTATCAAATGGTGACACATCTAGTTCTGATGAATTCGAAGAAGTTTCTGAAGAAATAGTATCAAAAGATAAAAATTCTGTGGAAATTGTGATTGATCCAAATCAGAAATTAGAAGACGATGATTTATTTAGTGATATATTTGACAGAAATGAAGAAATTAAGACTAGTATTTCTGAAATTGTAATTCAGCAACAATCTGAATTTGATGGTAATGTTATTAGTGAAGTTTCAGAGACAAAAAGGAAAGTGTCTTGTGATATTGAAAAACCAGAAACCGAAATTAGCAGTTCACGTAATGAAGATTCCAATAAAAATTCTGTGGATGTAGTGTCGAAAATATCTGTCCCTGATACGGTAGAAAAAATACCTGATTTGGAAAATTTATCAAGAGAAACCGTAAATGGCACCTCTGAGGAAAAATCAAGTCTTCATAAAAGTAAAGAGCTTAAAGTTCCCAATATGAAGTTGGACGAAATGATAAAATTAAAAGATAATCTTCAGAAAGAAAAACTTGACATTTTAGTGGAAAAATCGACCAAAGAAAGAATGGCAAGCAATATAACAGACCAAATGTATCAGGAGGCGCAGGTATGTTTTTTAAAATGCAAAGTTTTAAATTAATCTAATTCTAATTTTTTATTACTCAATTTTCATTAGAACTTTTTTCGTCATGAAGGTTAGCTATATAGATCCCACCCTTCATTACAAATATATAACATCTTTATTTTTACTAGCAACCACTTACAGAAATAAGTTAATATTTAATGGTCATTAATAGTAATACATATTATTTCAGGATTTATTGGAACTTTTCGGTGTGCCATACATTGTTGCACCCATGGAAGCTGAGGCACAATGTGCCTTTTTGGATACCATTGAACTTACAGATGGCACGATTACCGATGATAGCGATATTTGGCTTTTTGGTGGTCGCACTGTTTATAAAAATTTCTTCAGTCCAAGCAAATACGTAATGGAGTTTAAAGCTGAAAACATTAAACACCATTTTAAATTAACAAGAGAACAAATGATTCTTCTAGCACTTTTAGTTGGAAGTGATTACACTATTGGACTGCAAGGTGTAGGTCCTGTAACAGCTCTCGAAATTTTGGCAGCATTTCCTCCAATGCAGTCTCAAGAATTTAGCTTATCTCACACTGAGTTACTGTCGGGATTAAAGGAATTTCGATCCTGGTTTAATAAGGGCAAGTCGGCAGGTCTAGGTAGGTCGGTATTGAAAAACAAATTGAAAAATATCACCTTCACAGATAATTTTCCCAGCTCACAAGTAGTTCATGCATACCTGGAACCTACAGTTGAAACGAGCAGAGAGAAATTTTCTTGGTCAAAACCCGACTTTGTAGGATTAACAGATTTTGCTAAAGAGAAATTCGGGTGGTCCCACAAAAAAACTGAGGAAATCCTCAAGCCTGTTGTTAAAAAAGTGGAGGAAAATCAGGCGCAGAAGAGTATAAAAGACTATTTCAAAACAGTTTATAAGGCCGATTCAACAGATGCCCAAAATCAAATGAGTAAACGAGTCCAATCAGCGATAAAGCGAATTGGCAAAACTCCTGAAGAATTAATTGCCGAGGAAATGGAAGCATTATCTAAAGAGAAACAAAAAAGGTCGAGAAACAAAAGAAATAATGAAAAAACTATTAACAAAGAAGTGGAACATAAAGAGAAACCAAAGAGGACAAGACGAAAGAAGAGTGAAAATACTCGTACAATAAACAGTAAACAGACAAGTGGAGAAAATGTTAATAGTGTAGGTACAGAAACAGAAGAGCCAGATCAGAAAAAATCTAAATCCGAGAAAGTAATAGAAAATGATCTGGAAAAGATAATAGTAGCTCCAGCAGAAACTTCGCAACAAACAAAAGAAGTTGACGAGAACTCTGTTGATTTAAAGAAATATGAAAATATAGCCATTGAACTGAAACAACGAAGACAAAAGAGAAATGAGATGTCTAAGAAAAATGACACCTGGTTTAAGAAAAAAACTAAGCCTCCACCTACAAAAACTGCACCTACCGAGGTTATACCCCAAGTTCTCGAAGAAGATGAAGAAATTCAATTGTTAAAAGCTACCACTTCAAGATCATTGAAAAGGGTAGAGGAAATTGATCGAGAAGTTAGAAATGAAGTAGAACAAGTGAAGAAACAATGTTTACCGCATGTTCATAAAAAAGAGATTATTCACCAGAGACTAAGAGATAAAAGCGATTCGTTGAAGAACAAACTAAAAGCTATGGAGGTGTTTAGAAAATCCAAAAAGGGACTAGGTTATGTTCCAAAACGCGGAAAGAAAATAACGGTACCAAAGGAAGATGCAGGATTATCAGAAGAAAGTAGTGGTGATTAATCATATTTATTTATTGTTATTTTTATATTTGCAATAAAATATGTAAACTAATAGAAAATGAATTTCATTTTTTTTATCGAGGTAAACAATTTTCGGTATTTTTAGATTTTAGTGAATAAGTTAAATCGACAATTTTTATGTTTAAGATATCTGTTGAGAAATGGAGAAAATTTGTTTAATGATGTAATTTTAATTATCAAGTTATACAGGATGTAATAAAAGTTCCTTTAACGCTAAAGATGGCCTGCGACCTACGTGCGAAATGAAAGGAACATTAATATGAAAAGAAATTTGCCGTTTTTTATGTCGTAAATGTGAGCCACTATGGTTAAAATAAAAATATGTTCTCTTCACGCTGATTTCCATTAGTTTTTTTGATATTTATTTTTGGATCTTGTAAAATTTAAGCTATATCAACAAAAATCTAATATAACCCCACAGGAAGCAGGTAGCCGAGGCACATTACCATTTTCTAAAATTAAGCGATCTAGGAAACGCAGAAGGATTTCATACCAATGGAAAAAATTATAAACTTAATTTTCATGTTACACTTGTTTCAGTTCATTTGTGTCAGATTTAACGTTAAAAGAACTTTTGCTGTACACGGCATTTAAATATTTCCCGTTCAAATGAAATAAAAGGATCCAAAAAATAAACGTAGATATAAAAATCAGAACTGTTTATTAATAATAAAGTATCAACGGCATGAGGACATATTTATGAATACTGCTAAGATTCAACATTTCAGTAATCCTGAAGAAGTGAAATGTTACGTTACGATATTTGATTGTATTGACATACCTCCAACACATACAGTTAGATATCTAATTCCTTAAATTAACATTGTTGCTTATACACTAACATCTTGGTTGCACTAAATATATCTAAGAGAACTAATGTAGGGCATAAAATACAAACAGAATCGAATAAATTATTCACTCAGTTCAACCAACCGACGTATCCTAAAATGTACCAATTTCGAGTTGATTATTCAAAGCAGTTACAAAAGATAAATTTAATAAAATACTTGGATAATTACAAAAATAAAATTACCACAACTGAGTTAAAACAAGTCATTTTATTAAGAGCTCTCCTGATATAATTTCAACAACCATTTTTTTCCTTAAGTATGGCATATGTTCTTGACTAAACGTAATCTTGGCGCTCCTGGTGAGGAACTCTGCAAAAGTACAAGCAAACATTCCACAGTCACTCCCGTTCATTTGTTGTGGAATATCTTTTATGTTCTCTAAAATAAAATCACTTGTATCTAATCCAGTCTTCTTCTTGTCCAGATGTTCTGCTTCTAGATATCTCCGAAGGGCCTCTAAACATTTATTGTTACTACTGCCCATGCTGTCATAATACCGTATCGAACGGTCTTTTAAATTTATTATAGCCATACACCAATGCATTCCGAGATGTATCGGCACACAAATAATATCATGCTCAAATATATCCACTCTCTTTGTCCACCTCCTTAAAGACTGAGGTCCATCCTTCAATAATTTTGTATAGAAAAATGTGTTAAAAGCATATGATTTAGGCCACTTTGAGTCTTTCCCTCTCTCGATAATTAAGTTCATATAGAAATTTATCACTTCGTCATTCAACCAATTTAGACCCGCTAAAGTTTGTAAATCTCTACGTGATACATTTAGGTTAAACTTTCTAGCAAGGATTTCGTTGGGATCTCCTCTGTAGGCGTGCTCCACTAATTTTAATTGTGCTTCTGTTAGTAGTGGAAGTTCTACTTCTTCCTCTTTTTCTTCTACTGGTAAGACAGCATCTCTTATAGACAGGGACCTATTCACTTTATCTGTCAATATTTCCCATCTCAAATCATTATTTATTTTCCCATGCTTTTCTGAACATTCTCGTAGTTGATCGATTTCCTTCTGCCTCTGTTCTACAAAAAGTCTGTGTCGTTCCACTCTAAAAAAATATTTAATGTTACATAGAAAGTAAGGAAATTTTAAATTCATACATTAAATTTGAATCAGATGAATATATAAGACTCAAAACATTTCCCATTTTGTAAAATGTACAAAAAATTCAAATATAAATTAAAAATGTCAAAATTTCATTACAACCTATAAAATCTAATGTCTGACAGTTACTCAAATTTGTCTACTAGGGTTCATATCACAGAACTGTAGTTTACGCTTTCTGATTAGTACTAAAACAGGAAAGTCAGGTCGAACTGCATATGAAGGCATTTTTCCAACAGGATTTGAAACTGAAAATACAAGCAGCAATATGCACTAATTATGCTTCAGAATGTGAATAGTGGTAAAAGTTTCTCTAAATTCCATATGATCTAGTGGGACTCTAAATTAATGTTTTTTATTCATATTACAAATTAATACTATCTCGCCATGTTTTCACCAGCATTAAATAATTGCTAATTGATATTCATTGCAAGTAGACACTTGTGATGTTTTTTGTGAGCAATATTAGTGCCGCAAATAGTAACTTTGAAAAACCCAGAACTAAATGCAAGGTCCAGCAGGAAGGTGTGATGTTTTTGAAATGGAATATCAATGGCAGTGAAGGGCATAACAGTTTTGAAACAGTTGAAATATATTTTTCGTTAGATGCCATTTGAATATTCATGAACGTTCAAACATTGCATGTTTATTTGTGGTTCATTTACTAAAACTGGTCGTTCTATAATAATTACGCAGTGCGGATATGATACAGTTCAGTTCACTGAATTTTGCTACCCAAAAGCTAAAGGTCTACATTTGCCTAATCTAACGTATAACCTGAGAAATTCAAGTGATTTACAACTTTGTCATTAAATTCAAAGAATGTTTGACCAGAGCAGTCGCCATTTGCATTGTGTCATCTTTTGAACCTGAATTATATTTCTTTCATTCTTTGTTTGTATATTTTTGACGTCATTGTGTTTTTGGAAAAAATTAAAATTGAAATTCGTTCAGTCTTTTAAAAACCATCACAACTCCCTGATGGACTATAAGCTTCTTTTGGATGTACCAGTTATGTACTCTAGAGCACTCATTATGTATTTTTACGCATGCCAGTACATAGGAGCATGATACATGGGAGTGATTTACTTTTATTTTTCTCTGATCTCTAAAAGACCAACTCATTTTCTGGTGTTCAATGCTCAGGCTTATGTAGTTGAGACTACGACAAAAAATAACTTTTTATTTGTGCATGCAATTTACATTATTTCGATATCAAATTTTTACATTTGGAAGCCTTATAATTTTTTATACCCATATACCGAGAATGGTTTTTTGAGAAAGTTCTTTTATTTTAGATTCTGCTTTTGTTGCTCTTTAACTTTTATACTTATATGCCCGACGTGCACAGATTAATATTATTCCTAATACTTAGATATTGTTTACCAATAAATAACACTGTCCTACAAAAAAAAATTTGCATAAAATATTACAAAAAATTTTTTTCAGCAAAATCTTTGCATTGGGCTATAAATATCTAAATGATTTTTAATTTCTGCTTAACTTGTTCTTGAAGAAGTCAGATTAACTATTATGGAATAAGAAAAATAAAATATATAACAAAAACTATTTTGAAAATGGTACTTACAGTTCATCCAACCATCCACTCTTGGTTTGCTGTGAAGTATCAACTACCTTTTTAAAACTATTCACAGGTTCCACTTTAATGTCAGGCTTAGGAGATGGTGGATTTACAATGATTACATCCGAATCAGTGTCTGAATCTTTCACCTCTATGGATTCAAAATCATCTAAAACTTTAATTATTCTGTCCTTTGTGGACATACGATCTTTCGTACCATTTAAACTATTACTCAATCCAGTGGATGGTTTTTTTAACATGTTCATTATTTTGCCACTTCTGTTGGAAGTATCATAATTAAACAGTCGGCCAACAGGGGTCTGGTAAATGGAAGAATCATTTGTAGTTCCAGAGACTCCGGCGCTCTCCAAGAGTTTTTTATATTGTAGCTTGTCATCCAATCTATAAGAATAATCTAAACTAGAAGATCCTACAAAAGGACGTGAGGGACTGGATCTTTTATTTATATTATTGAAAAGTGTTCTTTCCTTCGATTTTTCGTTTTGTATCGAACCTATATTTAAATAACGTCCTGTGAAAGGTTTTATATAATTTAATCCCCTTTTGGATGCCTCATTCATTTTTTCTTTGGGAGATTTTATTTCTTTAACGAATGTAATATCATCATCATCAATTCCATTTGTACATTTTTGAGAGTAATTTTCAGGAGTGGATGTATATTTATTGTGTTTAGATCTGCCTTGAAATATATCTATATCTGGTTTTTTAATTTCAATTACGTCATCGTCATCATCATCTAAAACTACAGTGTCAGTGTGACGATTCTGTTTTGGGGATAATCTTGGTGATGGTTTCAATAAGGTACGTCTTCGAATAGAATTCCTACTTGTTAACCAATCATCTAAAAAAAATTATATTAATTTTTTTACGTGTATTACTAAAATCATTATAATCTTACTATCTATCCTATCAGCCATTGAGATATGCACTCTTCTACACTTTGGGCTTAAAAAATGATCTAAGGGATCTGGAGCTCTAAAATTAAAAAATAATGACATACCTAAAATAACCATAACAGAAAATATATACCTTCTCTTTCGTTGGAGTTCCACGGAAGGATGACCAAAAAAGTTTCTAATATATTCAAGAATACCCCGCAAATTATCCATTATGAAGATATTTGGTTAGGTAAAGCCGGATAATCATGAGAACATAAGAAAACCGAGTCCTGGATACACTTACATTATTGATAAGAAAATCTTGAAATGTTCGATACTATTAACTTAGTCTATACGAAAACACAAGTATTAATAATCACAAATTCATGAACCTACAAAATACACTAGCTTTCCACCATTTTTTCACAGTGTTTATTTTAGGGATTTTTCGTAAATCAATTTCTGTAGGTACTGTAGATCTTGTTTGAGTTGCTGATTTTAAATTATTTCAGAAGGTTTTTCTGCCACTCTTTTATCATTCTCCAAATAAAAACACACTTTGACAATCAAATTACTATTCCGAAGTTATTTATAGAATTCAATTTAACCATCTATCATCTATGTATGTTGTATAAACATCGACGAAATCAACTTACAGGGGATTTTATTCATGTTATGTTGTATAATCTTGTTTTGTGTCACAAAACTTAATTATCTTCTGCTCCATGTGTCAATATTGTCGATAATTCAGGGAGCAGATTTACGCTTCATTTGCTCATTTGATTTGTCAAGAATGTCATTTCGTATATAATAGCTCAAATATTATCAATTTTTCTAATTTAAAAGTTTTTTTTATACATATATTAACACAATGAATACTTGCAAAATACCAGTCCCTGTAGATGATGGCGATGGAGACCATAGATGGATTAGCATTGTAAGTTCAATATAAGCAACAATAGATATTATATAAACAAAAAAAATTTTAGCACAACCGCTTTCTTTCCGAGACTAGAGAAAAAGATGCGGACGTTATTTTTATAGGCGATTCAATAGTTCAAGCTCTTCAGCATACTGATGTTTGGAATGAATTATTTGCACCCCTACATTGTCTAAACTTTGGTATACATAGAGATAAAATTGAAAATGTGTTATGGAGAATTCAGAATGGAGAACTTGACAATATAAAGCCTAGAGTATGTGAAAAATGTATTGTTAACATTATTATATTGCAGTTATTGCTAAACTGTTTTTCTTATAGGTAATAGTTGTACATGTAGGTACAAACAATCATACTAACACCCCAGAAGAAATTAAAGATGGTATAATAGAGATAATAAATCTTATTAGAGAAAAACATCCAGATGTATATTTAGTTGTACCAGTAAGTAATAATCTAATCTAACAACATATTGCTAATGATTTAAATTCAACTTTTCAGACCCTTTTGCCTAGAGGCCAACATCCAAATTCAGTAAGGGACAAAATATCACAAGTGAATGAGCTCCTCAAATTAAATTTAGAAGGCCTACCAAAAGTAGAATTGGTAGCAATTGATAAAGGGTTTATACAACCTGACGGAACGATTAGTCACCATGATATGCATGATTACTTATTATTAACAAATGCTGGTAGTAAAAAGGCTTTCGAACCTGTTCATGAGTTGCTGTTGCAACTATTAAATGAAGGTGAAACTGAAAAGGATCTCACTCCATCGGAATAACAATTTAATTTTAGCTGTTTCGAATATTTTTTACCAAAGGTTACTTCACTGAAACTACTCAGGCCCATGCCTTTAATTTTTGCATTAGTGATATTTATTTACTGCTAAGAACCAAATTTACATGAATGCAATATCAATGAATGCAATGTCAATTTGTTAAAACATTTATATATTTTTGTGCTTAACGAATCGTGATACATAAGACTAAAAGTTATATTTGATTTGAGTTTTGTTTTTTTACGTTTTCTACATACATTCCAAATTTATTTATTGATTTTTTAAATTTGATAGTGTTAATATAAATTAAAAAATAATGTATAGTACTTAATATTGTGAAGCTTTTTTTATATTTTTTTGTGCTCATTGTATAAGTTGTATACAAAATTAAAATTTGCAATTTCCATAAAATCAGTGTTCTTTTTCCATATGTATACTGTAACAAGTTTAAACTTTGCTTTAATCTAAATTTTATGTTCTGGGTTATTTCAGATGATTTTTAAAATTAATTTAGGGGGTTTATTTCTGTTTTTTAATTTTCCTGGAAGCAAAAAGATTTGTTTAAAAGTTTTATTAGTTACTAAAAATAAATCTAGATCGTAAGAATTTTCCTTTATTTTTTAGAGCAGGTCACCTGCAGTGTGCCTTATTGGAATTTTTGATGTGCTAAATAAATAAAACGTTACTTGGTATTATATTTAAAAATAATACCTTTTCAATATTAGGAAAATTTGCAACTGCCTTTGAGTTAAAATTTTTTAATTTGAATTTGTTTTTATTTACAAAGCATAATAGGCTGTATTTGAGACACTGTGGCCACGCCACAGCGTTTATTTATTTGTTTTGCTATGGCTGTGATTAGGAGGAGCTGGAGCTACTCTTTCTCTCACTTTTATCAGGTCTGTGCCACAGATTAAAGGCAGGGACACAATGGAAAATATTAAATATAAGATATAATATATAACATATTAAATATAAATGTTTGACACAATGATAATAATTTGATGATAGATTATAACAATTTGACAAATGAGTAGTATTCTTCGGCACAGCTTTGTCAGACATAATTGAAATAACGTGGAAAGCAAGACATTAATAATTGTTATTTCTTTTTGATTACCATTTTACAGACATTAAACTCGACAACAAAACAAAAACAATTTATTTATACGTTAGTTGGAGAGGCGGTATGGAAATGATACATTAATTTGATTGGTCAAATATAAGATATAAATAATAAATTCCGACGTGTCGTAAAATATTTCTTATTTATTATCTTATTTTCCCATTGTGTGTCTTCTCTTATATTTAATATTTAATATTTTTATTTTATATTTTTCCATTGTGTCCCGGCCTTAACTGTTTTCTTTATCTTTTACTCATGATTTCCGAATCATAGCGCGTTACGATCCGTAATCTAGCAATCTGATTGGTTTCCATCGGATCCTCACACGTTACGATTCCGAAATCATGAGTAAAATAAAAGGGCTTATTGTGTATGCTTTAATACGGAAACGCTTTGGTAGGTGTATAGCACTAGATGATGCTCTCGGCCACTGAGACGTTGCCTCCAGTAGTACATGCTCTAAGGTTTGACCCCATAATAGAGGTTTTATTCTGTGGTTTGACTAAAGAAGCACAGCTTAATAATATAAAGAAGTTTGACCAAACTAGTCCGACCATTCGCTTTTTTTTTGTTTAATGATTTGGGATCGAGGGGGATTATCCCTCTTTATCCTGCCTCATCAAGTGTAGGTCTGGACAGCCTTCGTAGGTGGGCCCCATCCGTCGTTTACCCCGACCGCAAATGCAGCCGGTGTAGGCACTTTGTGGGACCTCCTTTTGTCCTGGCTGAGCCCCGCCGGCTAGGGCCCTTTCTTCTGGCGCTCTTCTTGCTTCGCCGGCTCGTCTGTGTAAACCCCGAAGTTGGTGTCATGTTTATGTGTGGTATGGTTGGGTAGGGTAGTGCGGCTATGCAGCCTGGGATGCGCTTTACTAAGGTGGCCCTTAGACTAGTGCGGGAGAGGAGGGGTAAATAGGGTATGGGGGGGTGTGTATGTGTGTATATCGTTGTCTTCATTTCATGATCCTGGCATTCCTGGCTGTCTCTGAAACAGAAAAGGTTAGCGGGCAGGAGGGAGGATGTCGTTGGGGTGGTCACCCAGGGTCAAAAAGTTGGTGTCTAGGTCTTTTGTGTTTGTCGGTCACGTCGGGTAAATAGTCAACAACCATTCGCTGAACACAGCTTGTATTTTATTTATCTAGGACGACAACGTACATAAGATTATTTATCTAGATTTGTGTATTAAGTGAAATCCACTAGAGGGCACTAGTACTTGCTGCTAAATTAATTTTTTCTTTTATCGATGTGAAAATTGCAGAACTGCCAAAGCAAAAATAATAAAACAAAAATTTCTGCATTTACAAAAGTTACTAGACATTTTAGTGAGGGATGAATTTTTCTTGAGTTGCCATTTTGTGTCTGTCAAAACTACTAGAAATTCTAAACTCTCACCACTGTGCCACTGTTCCGAACCGAACTTCAGAAAGTTGTGTATATAAAAAAGGAAGTGTGGTGCTGTCAGATGCATTTTTACTGCCGTAATTGTTGCTGTACAACAAAATAATTGATTTGTGATGAGAGACGTGGTGTTTTGTTGTTCCGCAGTACAATATCTATGAAGCCCGACATCTAACTCTGGAATCTGTTTTGAATATTACCCATCCACTTCGCTGAAATAAAAACGTCACGTTATTGGAAAACTCTTTATTACAAGAAATTATTCAACTACTTGAAAATGCCCCTATTTGGAAAGTCACAAAAAGGACCTGCAGAAGTAGTAAAGGCTTTGAAGGAGGCTGTCAACTCTCTTGAAAAGGGCGACAAAAAGGCTGAAAAAGCGCAAGAAGACGTTTCAAAAAATTTGGTTTTAATTAAGAATATGCTTTATGGCACTTCGGATGCTGAACCTCAAACTGATATTATAGTGGCACAGTTAGCTCAAGAACTGTACAATAGTAATTTACTTCTATTATTAATTCAAAACCTTAATCGAATTGACTTTGAAGGGAAAAAGGATGTGGCACAAGTTTTTAATAACATTTTAAGAAGGCAGATCGGTACTAGATCTCCTACTGTAGAATATATTTGTACCAAGCCTGAAATTTTGTTTACGCTTATGACTGGGTTAGTTATTTGTTAGTTTTTGTTAGTTAATCATAATTATATTTGTGTTGCAGTTATGAACATCAAGAAATAGCTTTAAATTGTGGTACCATGTTACGTGAATGTGCGAAGTATGAAGCTTTGGCAAAAATTATGTTGTATTCAGATGATTTTTACAACTTTTTTCGGTATGTGGAGGTATCTTCTTTTGATATAGCTTCTGATGCATTTTCTACTTTTAAGGTATGTTTGTGCCTAGCACTGTAATTAATTAGACCATTTATTTTTTTAATTTGTAGGAATTATTGACTAGACATAAAATTTTATGTGCAGATTTCCTAGAGATGAATTATGATAAAGTATTTAACCATTATCAGCGGCTTTTAAATTCAGAGAATTATGTGACTAGGCGTCAGAGTTTGAAATTACTTGGAGAATTGCTGCTGGACAGACACAACTTTACGGTAAATATTGAAGTTTAGTTTAGCTGATATCTGTTTTATCAATTAATGATGATTATGTACTAAGCCTTATCCTGAGATAAGTGTTCTTTAAATCCCAATCTATGATAAGTTTTTTAATGCACAAATTTTAGGATAATTACAGAAATGTGTTTAAACAGTTCATGCAATAATATTTATTCAGTATTACTTCTCATGTTTTGTTTTCAATAATAAAATTGTGCATTTATAGAAACTATACATGACCAACTTCATCAATTAAAAAAATATAAAAATAAGAGTAATTTTTTTTATGAAACTTTATTTTTTAGGTAATGACAAGGTACATTTCAAATCCTGAAAATTTAAAGCTTATGATGAATATGTTGAAAGAAAGTTCCAGGAATATTCAATTTGAAGCCTTCCATGTTTTCAAGGTAATTATATTACTATAATATACCAATTGATGAGTACTAAGTATATGGGTATACAGGCTGTCTCACGGTGACGAGGCTAGACATATTTCGGAAACTACTTCGATTTTAATTTAGAAAATTCGGGCATGCCCTTCTCAACTAAAATAATGGCGTCCACCTAAAGCTTCCAGTTATACCGGAAGCTTACGTCATCTTCATTATTTTAAATGGAACACCCTGTATATTATTACAATTTTGGATTCTACGTCAATTTTTAGGTGAACTTTCATAAAGGTTTCTTATTCTTAAAGTTTACCGTTTTCGATATATTTAATGTTTTCAAAAAAAAATTAAAAAGTACTGCCTAATTCAAAAAGATGTGTTATACAATAATCGAGTAAGAGCGATAAAATTTATAGGGGACATAACTAAAACTCTAAGCTTCCCTGCCATAATTTCATACAGGGTGGTAAAAATTTATTGCCGAATTTAGTCAACTTAAAACCATCTTAACTTATTTTTTTTAATGAACACCCTGTATATATTTGCACAACCTGATGAACAATTTTGTTCTCTCTCCATGAATAAATAATAAATTTAGAATGTCGGCATTTTAATATTTAAATGTTAACCTTTTCCATTCTTTAACAATAAATAATAATTGTATAAACATTCACTGTTTGTGTTAAATTGACAACAATAAACTGGTGACAGATTAGGTGCTTGTTTTGAAGTTCCACTAAAAATTTCTTGCTAGAAATTGTGATATTCGTTGACTGCACGAAAAACAGTAAATACCTTAAAAAACTAGAAGAGATAGGTATAGGGAACCATTATACCTTTCGAAAGAGAACAAAATTGTTCATCAGGTTGCGCAAAAATATAGTGTTCAATTTAAAAAAAAATAAGTTAAGATGGTTTAAAGTTTACTAAATTCAGCATTAAATTTCTATCATCTTGTATGAAAATTAAGTCATTTTGAAATTATGGCAGGGAAGCTTTAGTTATGTCCCCTATAAATTTTATCGCTATAACTTTATTATTGTAAAATACACATATTTTAGAATTAGGCAGTGCATTTTTTATTATTTAAAAAAAAATTAAATGTATCAGAAACTTTAAGAATAGGAAACCTTTATGAACCTAAAAGTTGACGTAGAATCCAAAATTGCAATAATATACAGGGTGTTCCATTTAAAATTACGAAAATGACGTCCGCTTCCGGTATAACCGGAGGCGTTAGGTGGACGCCATTATTTTAGTTGAGAAGGGCATGCCGGAAAACATTATATGCCCAAATTTTCAAAATTAAAATCGAAGTAGTCTGAAATATCTTGTCACCGTGGGACACCCTGTATATGAATTATATTTAAATACATATTAATTTTCTTTGGTGAGTCCTTAAACAATTTTACAAGCATATAATTCATGTGCTTATCAATATCTGTTATCAAAATAAAGAGAAGAGATAAATAATATTTAGAAAATTCACCTGGAATGCAACGATTTGTTTTTTTTTTCTTTGAATTGGCTTGGTCTGTTTTTTTTTTTAAATAAAATCTTGAAGGATTATTAATGTTTGATATTAATGGATGTTTACTAGGGCTTTTACAATTTTTAGGTGTTTGTTGCCAATCCAAATAAACCGAAACCAATCCTCGACATTTTGTTGCGGAACCAAGAAAAACTTGTTGAATTTTTAATGAGATTTCATACAGACAGAGCCGAGGACGAACAATTCAATGACGAGAAGGCATACCTAATTAGGCAAATAAAGGAATTAAAGCCTATACCCGGACATTAACAATTTTAACCTATCAGTACTTGTCATAATTTTTTTACCGCTACTTCTTTAGTATGGCAAAAATCAACTAGACATATCGATTTTTAAACCTACCTTTCCGTTTTAGTTATACATTCAAAAATGTTGTACATTGGGTACATATTGCGCAGTTTTAACTTAACAAGAATTTATAGGTGCTTATTCAATTACAACTCTAGTTGGTTTTTGTAATTTTTATGTGACTTTTTTTTTATTATCGCATAATTCCTGCCAACTGTTACGGTTGAATTAGGTATGTAATGTTAGGTTTCTGTGAACTATTAAATTATGGTAATATTGTATTTATATTTCTAAAATAATTAAAATAAAGATTGATAGATTGTTGCCTCGCGTTTGAGTCTTTTCTTGCTGTTAATCTGAAATCATTATTTTCTCCAGTGGGCGATCACAAATTCTAAGACTACAAAATATTACTTCTTAAACTATGTCATTAATAGGACTGTGAATTAATTTTGAGGGATTTACGATAGATGGCGTAACTTATGCTATATCGCATCGGACACTTCTGTAACTATATTCATGTCAAAGTTCTGCCATTACGCTTTACTTATTAGTATGTCATTTTGCTGAACTGTAAACAACTTTTTTCTCAGCTCCGAAGATGGCAAATTACTAGCTAACAAAACACCATTTCCGGGAAGTTTTTTTTTCCTGTCTAATTCAAAGAAAAGTGCTGCTAAAAGTCATCGAGTGCTGTTGAAAACTTACAGTGAAATGATAAAAATATGTTAGTATTGCTTTCGACGTTTTAGAAATGATTTCGATACAGTTAACAAAGAATGTCATGAAACGGAAAAAATTCAAAGATGAGGAATTGGAAGCATTTACTAGACCAAAATCCATGTCAAACGCAAGATAAACTTGCTGAATGTTGATCCCACAACAGTTTCCAAACATTTAAATGCACTCTGTATGATTTAAAAGTAAGGGAATTGGGTGCCATACCACTTGAAGCCTAGAGATGTTGAATGGTGATTTTTCACGTGTGAACAGTTGCTTCAATGGCAAAAAAAGGGTTTTTTGTATTGTATCGTCACTAGCGATGACAAATAGATATGCTATGATAATCCTAAGCATAGAAAGTGGTGGGGTTTGCCTGGTCATGCATCAGCATCGATGACACGGTTGAATATTCATGGTTCCCAACTCATGCTCTGTATTTGGTGGGACCAGCTTGGTGTTGTATACTAAGAGATGCCTCTTCGGAATGAAACCACCACAGTGAACTATACCCAACACAATTGATGCGTTTGAGTTGTGCATTGATGGAAAAATGGCTGCAATTGGAGCAAAGGCACGATAAAGTAATTTTTCAATATGACAATGAAACTTGGATCAATTGGTAGATAGCATCAAAAGATGAGTTGTTCTCTTGACGTGGAATCCGTACGCTGCTAGAAAAACAGAAAAAAATAGTGGCTAACGAAGGACAATATTTTGAATAATAATATTGTACACAAATTTTTGCAATAAAACCTCGAAATTACAAATAAATCCCTCAAAATTCCTGGTAAATAAAATTAATGTTCACTGGATCACTCTAAACTGTTCTAAACTTATAATTTTTTACAAAATTTAAATCCTTTTTTAATCGAATAAA
Organism: Anoplophora glabripennis; assembly: GCF_000390285.2. Lineage (NCBI taxonomy): Eukaryota > Metazoa > Arthropoda > Insecta > Coleoptera > Cerambycidae > Anoplophora > Anoplophora glabripennis. The sequence goes on along the minus strand of NW_019416345.1, from coordinate 6,863 downwards.
GTTTTTATTTTTTTAAACTGCACTTAAAAACTTGTACTGGCAACATCCGAACTCAATTGTATGTTGGCACTTAATCAGTATTAGCTGCTATTATTTTTTAAACCAATGTCCGAAACTAACAGTAGTAGAAAGTGAAACTGCAACAGAAAATAATTTTGTTTACACAATTACTTTTGTATGACTTTGCAACATGTTATTTTAAAGTCGTCATATTTGACCTTATTGACGATGAAGAACTGACATTTAGAAAATTTTCAAAGGTTTGTTAAATATTTACTAATACTGGCATGTGAAAACGGTACTAATTATAAGTAAAACTAATTTACGATTTAAAATAATTATTCTTGCCGTTTCTAAAATAAACGATAAAAATACTTCCTAATCTGATAGATTCGAAATATTTTCTTAAATCATTTTTGGTTTTTCTGTGTGTGTGTAGTTTGTGAATATGTATCAATGACCTCAGACATTGATATAGTTTAGGTGAACTACATAATATTAATCCACCTGATGCAAAAGAACAACAGCGCCCTAGGCGGACAAAAAAACAAATGGTCAACATTAATTTAGTGAAACACGTCTGAGTAGGTCATTTCATTCATACTGCAGATAATTTTATGTTTTTCTGTGTTAAGTATTAGTTTTCCGGTGTTGGTGTGTATGCCTTTATGTTGAACTTGTGTTCAACGAAAAGAACGTATATAAATAAAAAAAGATAAAATTTGAAAAGTGTATGTTGTAACTCATGTCGTTTGGTGTTATAGTCTTTCCGAAGTCAATTGAACATGTATAAAAAACCTAGCAATCAAATTTAATGATTTTTATATGTGTCCCTAAAAAATTTTCTGGTAAAGGTAAAAAATTATAATAATTTGTATATAATGTGTACAAAATTTCTATTATATGTTTATTTGACCATCAACATATTTTAATTATTTATGTCCTCAAACAATTTCATTATATAGATGCTAAATTTTGTTTTGTTCCATTTCAAAAGGTCTCCAAAATGCCATGTTGTAATAACATTATTTCTCCCTTTCGCAGTTGTAATATAAATGGTTAATAGAAGGTGCCTAAAAAAAATTAAAATTGCCTAAATCACACCAAATTCCGCATTGCTGCACTGCACTGCTGAGCAATTTGTCAACCACTTGTCAAAAGCTGAGATTTATTGCCCAGTAGCCCAATGCAGTTGTGTTAGGTTTTGTTTGCCCGCGCTCGCATTTTTCAACTGGGCATATACATTTCTACCACCTCCACGTGTAGTTCGACCAGACCTGTATATGGTTAAATACATATTAGAACAAGTTTTTCAAATATTTCAATGCCAAGTTGCTGCGTGAGTGACCGAACCTGGCACATACTGTCAACCTCTTAGTTCTTCAATTGATATCGGAAAGACTATACAATGGAATTGAGACTATGAAAATCATGAAATAAAAAAAGGATAATTTTTCATTACAGAATTTGGAAAAACAAACGTGTTTCTAAAGACCAAAGGCAAACCCCACATAAATATGACACCCATACGAAGTTACACCCTGTATAAACAAAGTCTCGGCGATTCTTACGATTTGTTGACTATCCATAACAGTAAAAGAAAACAACATGGGATCTATTTTTTAGCGATTTTAATTCACTTATGGACAAACTTTGTCACTTTTTAACAAGTTATGCCTGTCTTAGGAATTACACATCTTGCCGCCTTTATGATAAGGGTCGATTGTATCGTATCATTTCTGTAATAATCTTGAAAAACAGGAGGAATACAACTTATTACAGTAAATAAAACCAGTGTTTTGCTCAAAATTTATAGGCTTTATTTATTGTTTCAATAGTCTATGTAACACAGTTATCATAATGGTGCCAAAGATAAGACATTAAAGAAAGTACTTACCCTAGATAATTAAATAAAAGTTAATATAACCTTACTAAAAAAATCAACAAAACTTCCATCTATTACCACACTCGTTGCACAGAACAAAAGTAGTCATAGGTTCATCGGACGACCTCGTCTGTAGCTGGTTGTAAGTACAATTCCTCTTCTTACATTTTCCGCATTTAAGCATGTCCGTTTTGGTACCTTGTGCAGTAGCAAGCTGAGCATCATTAATGGATTCTTTCAAGAATTTCTCTCTCAGCTGTTTTACCTCATCGTTCGCCATCTCTTCTGCAGTCATAACGGCTAATCTACCAGCTGTTATAGCTCCTATGCGGAAATGTGTTCGTAGGGTAGGGTTTTTAATGTCTTTAAGGTTGGCTATTCTAGAACGGACCCTGTTTTTGTAACGCATATCGGTGTTTTTGAACTCGGAGAAAATTGCTTCCTCCAATTCTTCCGCCAATTCCTCAGCCGAGGCACAACCTAAAAAATTGTTTAACACTTTAAACGTTATTAATTAAAAACATGTTTTCAATATAAGTTTCTAACAGACTTGATTATTTGAATAAAATCTTGCTTTTGAAACATCGTTTCTGATAAATGGAACAAATTAAAAAAAATGCATAAGAAATATTCAACATCTAGTTGGTCAAATGCATTATTTTTAAAGCAGTTTTATTTTGGAATGTTCACCAAGTTTTCAAAAATGATATGTGGTATCAAAATATTAGTTGTTTTTGTATTGAATTGAGTAGATAACATAAGTGTTCATTATATTCAAGTTGTTAAGACTGACGAAAACTGATATGCAAATAGTAAGGCATACATACCTTCAAAGTCCTCAGGTTTGGAGTCAGTTTTGATAGCACCTGCCAGCATTTCTCTACATTTAAGCCTAACAGAGTCTGTTGTATTTGAATTTGCAGGAAATTGTTTTGGCAAATTCTTCTCCCGTTCTCTATCTTTGTCCTCTCTGGAAGCTTTATCCTCTTTTTCTTTTTTTGGTTTTGATGTACTGCTTGACTTTTCACTATTTGAATTTAACCCAGAAAGAAACTTTTTCCAGTTTTTTATTAGTGTTTTGGATAAACTAATAACCTCGTCGTCTTTGCTAGATTTTCTTAAAGCGTTTACAGTCATACCAATTCGCGTTTTTGTCAATACTTCCAAATTAATGTTGAGGGTTTGCAGTTCCTTAAGCAAATCGAGTGCTTGTTCCTGACCCTAAAACATTGCGAATTTCAAATTTCCCGCTTACAGCATATAAATATTTCCATATAAAAATATCAAAGTAAATGTAATATAACAAATTAAACATGTTAAATTCATACGATGTCGCATAAAATTCGAGTTAAAAAAAATTAGCCCTAAATAGAGATTATCATGCATATAAATAAATGTACTGGACGTTATTTATAAAATTTAACGTACACTTCCGTCTTCTGACGTCATTTTATTTAATTTCTTCTGTATTCGCATAACATCTTCTTCAACACTCATTTTGCTTTGATCTTTCAATGTAACAAAAAAAAAGAATACAATATTACGTGCAAAACGGTAAATGTTCAACAACCAAACAATGCTCTACACTTCTCCAAAGACGTGGTCGATTTGCTAAGAAATCATCATTAAACTCCTCCTGTCGAACCACGCATGTCCGTTTACTGTAAATTTGTTTTGTGCTCACAATAATTCTAGATTTTTTCGGGTTTGTGTTTGTGTTCTTAAAACCATGGATGTAGAATAAATAGGAAGAACTTAAGGAGATTCATTTTGTAAAATGGTGTTTTATCCTAAATTTCATATTTGTATTAATATTATTATTTAAATTAAGAAGAAACGAAGAAAGTTGCGTTGGCCTTGGGTTGGCATAGCTTATAAATTCTATGGCCTTAGGTTGTCTATAGGTTTAAATTTCGATGGATGGCTTTATTTATGAATCACTAATACGCGTTAATTACGAGGCAGTAGTTTAAGCTTTCTGGTGTTATTGCACAAATCTAGAGACAATTTTATATCAGTCGTTTGTGAGTTGTATAATCAAATGTGACTGTACACATAACTATCGCAACGAAGTAATCTACAGCGTAAATAATCTTTAGAATCATATTCAAATATCTTAAACTCTTTTGTAAATGGTAGAGTGATGGATGAGGGACATAAAAAAACAAGAACACTTTAAAAGTAAAATGCTCTAACTTTATTGGAACGCAAGAAGCCAATATGGAGATCTTTCGTTTTGACAAAAACAGCATCAGTAAGCTGCTATTTTAGTTACTATTTTTGTCAATTCTAAAAGGGTGTCGTCGTACCTCATCATCCCGTGTTGCACTTACCATTAGGTTGCGGCTCTCAGGGTTTCTGGACATGTTATATGCTTCTCGCGCTGTCGCGCTGGACTCTGCTCGAGATGTAGCTAACCTGGTAATATTGCGCTTAGGCATGGCTAGGTGAGAGGACGCGATCTAATTTGTAACAACTTGTCGTTCCCTTAGATAGGATGTAAGAGAGGTTTGACTCTAACAAAGGGAATTTGGATAAGAATGATATGAGATATAGGATCGGTATTGGAAAGATAGGTGAAAAGTGACTTTAAGCGCCAATACGTCCCGCTATCTCTGATATTTGAGCTTAGGCGGCTATGAGAGCCGTTGATTAGGTAGTTTGTATATATAATTCTTATAATTATATATATCTAGAGGTAAACACTACGCTCATATAGTTCTGATAACTATAGGGGCGGTTTGATGCACTTCACTAGAGCTTATATCTAACACTTTATGATAGGGCTGGCTAATGGCCCGTGATTTGGGTCTGCCGCGGGTCAGAAATAAATGCCCGGGCGACGTTTTACCTTTCTTTTATAGATAAGAGGTAGGTTAGGTTATATATATATATTTATTAACATAAATCTGACTCTAACAATAGGTTAAATGTGTGCGAAAGGCTGTAATAATGACTGTAGAGGCTTTACTGTCGCAACTAAAATTTGGAGCGTCCCACACAGAGACTGGCCGGATACGTCGATCCGGTTAAATAACTGCAAATGCCTGCAGTTGACGGTCCATCTCGGTAGGTGATTCGCGGCCTTGATCCGCGGTTGATTCCCGGGTTTTTTCTACGAATTTTCTCCCTCTTCTTGACCGGTGCTTCCCTGCAAGGCCGGGGACCATTGGAAAGTGGGTCGAATTCTTGACTCCCTGGAAGGTGGCTGCTGGCGCGTTGTCGGCTTCGCATCGGTCGTCCTCGATGTGGCCTAACTCGTCTCCATCACCAGAGGGCGCATTTTTGATGATTTGCGGCTTCTCGCAGGTGGATTGGAAACATCGGTGATTTTCGTTATTTGGCTTGCTTGGCTCAACTGCGGCTCTGCGATGCTGGAAATCTGAAACATAGGTGTTTTTGTTTGTTTTCCTTGGATACTGCTGCTTCTTGGTTCGAGGCGGCTGGATAGTAGCCGGATTCGAAACCTTGTCGATTTCTTCCGTCTTCGCTCTGGTATTGATATCGGCTTGGCGAATGGAAGCTTTGTGTAAATTATGGCTTAGGACTTGGTTTGTGTTACTGGATATCGGACTTAGGACGTTGTCCGGGATTCTTGGATTCGGATTGGAAACTTGGGTGAAAATCTTACTTTCCGTCCTGACAGCGACTTCGGCTTCAGGATTAGAAACATTGCGTAAGTTAATGCTTTGCCTTCGATTTCCTATGTTGGAAATCGGGCTTGGAGCTCTGTGCTGGATTTTGAGGTTTGGATTGGAAACATGGGTGAAAGTTTTACTTTTTCCTCTGACAGCGGCTTCGGCTTCAGAGTTAGAAACATTATGCAATTTAATGCTTTGCCTTCGATTTCTTATGCTTGAAATCGGGCTTGGAGCTTGGTGCTGAATTTTGAGGTATGGATTGGAAACATAGGTGAAAGTTTTACTTTCTCCTCTAACAGCGGCTTTGGGCTCGGGATTGGAAACATTGTGGAATATGTTTGTTATAGCTTCAGGTTTTACATAGAGGGCTTGTATTGGAGCGCTGCTCCGGGCGTTGGAACTTGGATTCGAAAGATAGTCGAATTCTGAAGTTCGCTCGTTCAGATTATACGACAAGGGCCTCCAAAATATAAAACTGTGTAGACGCTTTAGAGAGAAAGGGCGACAGTTTGTACACACCCTCTCACTCTAATCATTGAAGGAGCCGCGTTAGCCAATCACGTGCCAGCGTGAGAGAGAAAGATTGTACTAAAACTAACTCTCTCTTTCTCTGTCACTTTTCGCTTCAGGGGAGTTCCCTACTGCTCCCGAAGTGTCTTCTCTCCTCTTTAGCGTCTGAACCGTGTAAATAGCTCCATTCCAATTGGCAAAGAATGTACCTAAAAACCACTTCAAGAACATTAGAGCATGGAGGAAGAACGGCTTGTTAAAGTTTAATTTGGGTACACTATACAGTGTAGGAAAGTACCGATGGTCTATCAGAAGTTACGTGAGAGCGATAAAGTAAGCCATAGAAATCCATGTGATAGACAGGGATGGCTATAATGAAGGCGTCTAATAGTCAACGCCCATTTCGCCCTTCCACAAATAAGAAGTGGATCTTATTTGTGGAAGGGCGAATCGGGCGGTGACAAAGAGAAGCCTTCATTATAGCCATCCTTCTCTATTGCATGGATTTCTATGGTTTATTTTATCGCTCTCACGTAACTTCTGATAGACCATCGGTACTTTCCTACCCTGTATATCTCTCTCTTTCTCTCCAATATAGAAAGATAGTACCCAAAGCAGAGAGGTCCTCTGTGCCCAAAGTAACTTTTTCTCTATTTCTGTCACTCGTCTGCACTGTCGCCGTAAGTGTGCTTCCTCCATGTGGAATATGTCACAGAGAGGACCATGTTCTAAGTTAAGAACACTTCAGGAGTAGTTCCCTGGCATTTATCAGTTCCTAGCCGGCAGCCGACCAGAGCACACGTGTTTTGTGAAAGTGTAGTGCAAGG